>NW_006408716.1:706829-708770 GCF_000296735.1 Chrysochloris asiatica | reverse complement strand
TGCAAGATTAGCTACTCCCCCGTTTTTGTTATAAAGCTTCTACCTTTAGCATTGTGACAGTCACAATTAGTCATCATAACAACTACTCACTACTGAATCATAAGAATCTTATCCCCATCTCTTCATGAGACCCATCTAGACAAGATGAAAACTATTCAATGTTGACTCTATCTTCCTCTGTACACTCTTAAACTAAACTCCCTTTTGAAAACTTGTAAGCCAGTCACTTTGTGCCCTTATCACTGCCTCATGTTAGGTAACCAATGTCTAAGCTGTCTGTCCATATCTACCCTGTATAGAGGTTATAGGATTGATACTTGATGTGAAGACTGTTTCCCTCTCTGTTGGTATTTTGAGCTACTACCTATAAAAGGTCAAGTTCACCAAATTGTAACTATTTACATTCATTTCCTTTATTGAAAATTGTTTTTCTTCTAATATTCATCTAGCCAAGTATTGATTATCAAGACAATGAGGCTAGGTCAAATGGATACTTTCTTGTATGTCTCCCCTCACTACATATCAGCTGGAAACTTCACACTCAGTTCTAGACTTCCATGGCTACATCCTTGTCCATGGGATCAGGAGTCCCCAGGTCTTACCACAGTTTGGATCAACCGGCTCTTCCTCTTCTCATCTCCAGGTCAATGGGAGTCTATGGAATGTGGCTGAACTCAACCCAATTCTTCATTGCTGCCTTTCCCCGTCTTCCACTTACCAGTAGACCAATGTGGTCAACAGCAAGCTTACATGTCTGCTAATGTGTTCCCTTTGAGCTTCAGTCTTGCAGTGGGTTTTTCCCTTAAGGGATTTGATTGCTTGCCTTGATGGCTCCCCAGTGAACAACTTACTTATTCTTGTAGTAGCCAATCATACTGCCACTTTTGTTTTGGATTTTTACTGCTGTTCTTTCTTTCAAGAAGTATCTTCTGTTGCTCTAGCTGTGCCAGGCTGGTCTGCTTATCATTTCTAGTGGGAATGTCACACCTCAGAAGGTTCTGGATAGGGATCAGGATCCCACTTAAAGCCCTAGACACTGCAAAGGCTTGGCAAGAGGCCTATTTCACTGGACAAGTTCTAGAACCCTTTTAGGTATTCCAATCAGTTATAGGCTGAAGACAGGCTTACGAGCGTTCTGTAATCATGCACCCTGATATTCCTTTCTATCCCACTCAAGTGTCTATTTTACAATAGTAGGCAAGGGAAGGTAATATTCATAAGACAGTCAAGCAACTTAGTATTATTACCCCTCTTCAGACTATGCCTTGATCCCTGGATCACAGAGCCTTGTTGTTTCAAGGTTGAGCATGCATCATTATTTACCTCTGAAGGAACTCACTCTTGGGGCCCAACTTTCAGTGAAGCAGTAGATAGATTTATAGGTTTATAATGAGTAAAGTATGCTCACTAAAAATGATGGAATGGTCTGTTATTCAAAATCTAAAGGATAACATTTCCCTAAAGACAAAACTAAGAAGCGGTGGGAAGGTGGGTGGAATGGAAATAGTAACCACAGGAAAGAAGCAGATAAATGTTATTGCATGGAAGAGATTGCAATCAGTGAGAAGAAACAAAGCGTATGATTTGTTGAATGTAAAACTGATGATTACTCAAATCACAATACAAAGGTTTTTTTTTTTAAAAATTCATTTTACTTACATGAGCAATCAATGCATGTAAGTAGCAGTCAATAAATTAAATGAAGTACTGCATTAGTCACATTTGCTGCAAAATATCTCTTTAAAGTATTAAAAAAAATATGTAACTTTGAGGACTAAAGCATACTTGACTTTGGTATATTTAATGACTTTGTATGTATATAAATGAAGACTGAAGAATTGAGGCATTTGAATTACAGTATTGGAAAAGAATATTGCATATGCCATGGATGGTCAAACAAACAAAACTATCTGTTTGGGAAAGAATATAGCCAATTAATCA
>NW_006408716.1:702740-704709 GCF_000296735.1 Chrysochloris asiatica | reverse complement strand
AGTTCGAAACTACCAGCTGCTCCGCGGGAGAAAGATGAGACTTTCTGCTCCCATAAAGATTTACAGCCTTGGAAACCCTGTACAGGGTCGCTATGGGTCGGAACTGACTCGATGACACTTAACAACAACAACAACATTCTTATCTCCTGTAATACGATTCCTACTTAATCATCACAGAAATTTCTTTAGATTGTCAATTGAAAACGTGTCCCTTTTGCTTATAACTCTTTCATAGTTTTTTTTATTTCAGATAAAATAACCCATGTTTCATTTCCTCTAAGTTCACCATGCTAAAATACCCTGTTCTCGATGACCAGTTTCACTTTTCCCACATACATTTACCCTAGTTTTCCATATTTTTCATACAGTTGGGTCTTTTCCATCTTTCACGTTTCAACTTAAATGTCACATTGAGACTGTCCTCAAATATGCTATTAGGATTCCTTTTATTACTTTGAAATTTGTTTATATATCATCTTGATCGTGGTTATGTGCCATGGAATTGCTTCCAACTCATAGTGAGCCTGTATATGGTTTTTGAGGCTGTAAATCTTTACAGGAGCAGAAAGCCTCATCTTTTTCCTGCAGAGCCGTGGAGTGTTTTGAACTGCTGACCTTGAGGTTAGCAGTCTGACTCATAACCACTGTGTTACCAAAGCTCCTTATACATCTTGTTGTTAAGTGTTGTCAAGTCAGTTCCGACTCATAACAACCCTGTATAGGGTTTCCAAGGAGCAGCTGGTGAGCTTGAACAGCCAATCTTGCAGTTCTAATGGCTTTGCATTCTGGCGCTTTAACCCACAATGCCGCACCAGGACTCCATGGTAACCCTCCATGTGTCCAAATAGAACTGTTTTCTCTCGGGTTTTCAGAGACAGACTTTCACAACTAGATGGCTAGGCCTCTTTCTGAGGTACTGCTGGTTTAAGGATTCCAAATTTCTGGTTAGCAGTTGAGCATATTAACTGTAACATCCAGTGTCTGGTTGGTAGTCCAGATATCTCACAAATTCTATTAAATTTATTCCTAAGGAAGGGTTTCAGGTTTCTATTGCATACTTTTTCAAAAAAGTGGTGTTTTTATTACATTTTCCAATTGTTATTTCCATGCACAAATACAATTCATCTTATAATATTAAAAATAAAGTCCAGCCAATAATGATTCAAGTACTCACTGTTCCCTTTTAGGGAAGAAGATGTATGTCAGAATGAATGAACTATTTTCCTGAGTTGCCAAATGTAGGATCACAATGAAATGTTTCCTTAATTGTAGGGCAGCTGCAAGAAGGGGAGACTTCCCATAGGACCTCCAAAAGAGAACACAGCTGAAGGAATTGGCCAGTGACTGCAGGTGTGTGAAACAATGTCTTTATTCAAGGCTTCTCCTGAGAGGGTCTCTGAAGTTTACTACTGGGATTCATAGCCAGAGTTCCTCTCTTGAGTCTGCCCAACTTTGATATCCTAAAGGGCATGTGAAAAACAGAGCAATTATAGTAGAGACACATTCTATTTTATTTTTGTGTATAGTTCAGTTGACTTTAATATTCCGCAAACATGATAATTAGTTCCTAGGAGATTTCTGATACTGCTTCATATTAAACTGAGAACAAGTGTTTCATCAAACCTCTTCAGCTCTATAGCTAGAGGAACGAATGTATAAGACAGTGGGAATAAATAAAAATGGATGAAGTGAAAGTGTAAGATACTGGAAATACAGAGTAAAATAGTAAAAGAGAACATAAAAAAGGAAAGAATTAAAAAGAAGTTCCAAAGCACAAATCGAAGGTCTATTATGCACTCTGGTAGCATAGTGGTTATGAATCGGGCTGTGAACCGCAAGGTCAGCAGTTCAAAACTACCAGCTGTTCCGTGGGAGAAAGATGAGGCATTCTGCTCCTGTAAAGATTTACAGCCTCAGAAACCCTGTACAGGGTCGCTATGAGTCGAAACCGACTCCACGGCACATAACC
>NW_006408716.1:700007-701950 GCF_000296735.1 Chrysochloris asiatica | reverse complement strand
GCTCCGTGGGAGAAAGATGAGGCTTTCTACTCCCGTAAAGATTTACACCCTCGGAAACCCTGTACAGGGTCGCTATGGGTCGGAACCGACTCAATGGCACTTAACAAGTTGAAGACACAGAGGCCTTCTCAGAAGGTTTTGGTGACTGTTTCCTGGGATTTCAGAGGGGTCATCTTGGTAGCTTCTCTTGAAGGAACTGAGGATGGATGATCATCAGGGCTTATTATAAAGAAGTTTCTATGTTTCCTGTGCCACTGATGTATTCTTTGACCTTTATTATTTCTTTCCTTCTTCTTATCTTGGATTTGACTCACTTCTCCCCTGTTTTACTTTGTAACAGGGAATCTTAAATTACTGATTTTAACTCTAAGAATCAAAACTAAATTTTGCATCTAAAGATATGTTTTTACTGCATCAAAGTAATTTTGATATTTTGATGGTCATAGCTTTAAAAATTAGCTAATTTTCATTGTAATTTATTCTATGACTCCATTTACTTATACATTTCCTAATGTTTGAACATGTCTTTATATAAATGGCTCCTAATAAAATTTTGTTATGGTAATATAGAAAAAAACATAGTCTCTAATATTTAAAACATCATATATTTCATAGTGGTTATGAATCAGGGTGCTAATCTCACGGTCAGCCATTCAAAACTATGAGCTGTTCCATGGGAGAAAGATGAGGCTATCTGCTCCCGTAAGGATTTACAGCCTCGGAAACCCTGTACAGGGTTGCTATGAATCGGAACTGACTCCACAGTACATAACAACAAAACTATATTTAATTAATGGACTGTATTTAATAGTGTCCCCTCAAAATTCATATCTACTGAGAACTTCAGAATATGACTTTCTTTGCAAATAAGGTCTTAGAGTATATAATTAGCCAAACTGCGTTAGGATAGGCCCTAAATCCAATATGATTTGCACAGACAAACAGGGGGTGTGGGGGAAGACACATGGAACACAGAATCAGAAACCAGAGGGATGCAGCTACAATTTAACAAAGAAAAAGGAATGCTGGCAACCATGAGAATTGAGGATGAAAACAAAAAACTATTCTTAGTTAGAGCATTAAGAGGCAACATAGTCCTGTCTACAACTTAATTTCAGATTTCTGGATTCCAGGAATGTGAGACTAAATTTCTGTTGCATCAAGCCACCCAAATGGTAGTGACAAATCGTGGAAACCCTAGAAAATGAATATAGTGAAACTGATTTTTGATTCAGTGCATAGTTCTCCTCAGCAAATGTTTCATGTGTGCTTGAAAAGAATATACATTCTGCAGGTGTTGAGTGAAATACTGTAAATGTCAACTAGGTCAAGTTGTTTATTAGTGTTCTTCAGATCTCTGCATATGAATATTATTGAGTTTTGTCTATTTGTTTAATAAATTATTCAGAGGTGAATGTTAAGATTTCCCACTGCACTTGGTGAGTAATACATTCCTCACATTAATGCTTTCAATTTTTGCCTTGTCTTGGAGCTATGTTATCAGATACATACAGAATAAGGACAATTGCATCTTTCTGATGAATTGCACATTTGATTATTATGAGAAACTCCTCTTTAGTTTTTGTATTTCTTTTTGTCCTGAATTCTAATTTGCCTGACATTGATATAAACAAGCCCGTTTTCTCAGGCTTGTATGCTTGTATTTGTACACTATGGTTATTTAATTTATGCTTCTGTTATTAAAACAATTTTCCTATACATTTAAATAAAGTTTTTGTAGGTTAGAAATTGTTGATCCTTATTTTTTATATTTATCTTTTAATATGTATGCTCATTCCATTTTCCTCATTATTGATATATGGTAGGTTGTACCATCTAATTATAAGGAGCTCTGGTAGTGTAGTGGTTACCAATCGGGCTGCAAACCACAAGGTCAGCAGTTTGAAACTACCAGCTGCTCCGCGGGAGAAAGATGAGAGTTT
>NW_006408716.1:693300-695442 GCF_000296735.1 Chrysochloris asiatica | reverse complement strand
TTGGCCCAGGATCGCACATTGTTTCATTCTACTGTGCATAGGGTCACTATCAGTCGGTTCCAACTTGATGGCACCTAACAACAACAACAATAAACATCTTTCTTTTATTTTCTGGTTTCCACCAAGATACATATAACATCAGCAATATCCCTCATTCTACATCCTCTTATAGATTAGGTTCAATTAAGAGATAAAAATTCTTCATATTTACACAGTCATCTACAATTCTGGTGTCCCTTGTTTCATCTACAATTCTGGTCCCTATAGACCAATGTTTTCATCTGGTATGATATACCTTAAGTCTAAAGATTAATCTTCAGAATTTCTTATAGTGTAGGTCTTCTTGTAATGAATCCACTAGCTCTTATTATCTAAAAATAATTTATGTTATGAACCCTGCCCCCTTTTAGAAGCTATTTTCACTAGATGGATATTTCCATTTCTTTTTTATTTCAACACTTGAAAGTTAATGCTCTATTCTTTTTGGTTTCTACTGTCTTTTTTATTTTTCCCGAGAATTCAGTTCTTTTTCTTATCAGCTCCTTATATCTATATATTTTCCAGTTACACCAGTTTCTGTTCAGTCCAATTCATGGTGACATTGTTTATGTCAGAGTAGAAGTAAAAACTCCATGGAATTTTCAACAGCTTATTTTTACAGAATTGTTGGGAGACATTCATTCAAGTTTTTAATAACTCTGTAAGGCCTCATGTAACACATAGAATAATGCCTATGCCTATGTAGAAATTAAAAAGAAGTCTATTTTTTTTTTTTTTTTAGTACTTCATTGAGTGTGTCTTCTATACTTTGATGTATATTTTTCTTACTGTCTTTATTTTGAAAATAATATATAATTGCAGGTTGAGATTTCTAGCTAAGGGAATTTATAATAATAATTAATCTCCAGGGTCTGTGCATTTTAAATTTTGTTTCACTTTACTCTTATAATTTACTTTGAATATTATATCCCTGCACTACACAGTTTCCGTTTGTAAAAATTTTTATTGTAAGTTGAATAAAGATTAACAGGGCAGATCATTAGTTCTACAAGCAACAAATCATACACTTTGTTTCATCTCAATGATGGCAATTCCCTTATGTAACCTCACTGTCTTTCTTCCTTCCATTCTTTCTTCTTCCCCTACCTTTCTGAATTTTATCCTTGGTAAATGCTGCCCTTTTGATCTCAAGAGGTTGGTTATAATCTGGTGTGCATACCTCACTAATGTTAGTGTCTTCCATATAAACCTATTTATTATTTGACAGAAAATTGAATCATGAGGGTGAGTTCAATTCTAGATCTGAGTGTTGACCTAGGGCCATAGTCTCAGGAATCCATTAGTCTACCTATTTTGTTGCTGTTATTAAGCACCATCAAGTCAGTTCTGACTCATAGAGACCCTGGATAGGGTTTCTGAGAAGCAGCTGGTGGGTTTGAACCACCAACCTTGTGGCTCACAGTCCAGGTGCTTAGCCTACAGTGCCACACCAGGAGTCGATCCCTGTTATTGCAGGATTGTGTATATAATATTATTCACTTCTGTTCCTTTATCTCTTGCACTCTTCCCCATGTTTTCCAATACTTCTGTCTTCCTTCTGCCAACTTCCCTTTTATTGCATATTGCTTTTTCCTTCACCCTAGGTAATATGTGTCTGTTCTCTAGTCATTGAATTATTCCTCTTTACAATCTACCCTTAGTAACTATCAAAGAATGTTTATTTTAGTGTAAAAACCTTTCATTCACTTTTAGTGGTCTCATACAGTATTCGCCCTTTGTAATTGACTAATTTCATTCAGCGTCATGTCTCCAATTCACTCATGTTATGAAGTGTTTCTGTGCTGATTTCACACTGATTGTGAGTTTTCTTGTCATTTTCTTTGCTGCTCTTCTTTCAATGTTTACTAAATCTTTATGGTTTTTCTCTTTTACATTATAAAAAAGATTTATTCATTTTCTTCGAGGCTACTTTTTAAATTTATTCATTTTTCTCAAGTTTAAAATCGTCTGTTCTATCTTGAAATCGACTTGACTTCTTCCTTGTCGGGGACCCGCCTAGACATAGGGGTTCGGTTCACGAGGAGAGGATACCTGATGGCGATTGCAATATATCAAGAATACACAGAAAGAGACAAAGAGAGA
>NW_006408716.1:675264-692678 GCF_000296735.1 Chrysochloris asiatica | reverse complement strand
ATTAACTGCCAGTGGCCTCATTTGTTATACTCGGCCCTAGAGGGCCTCGAAACTCTGACCAGTCTTACACGGTCTGCAACACTTCCTCACAGTTTGTAAGTTCTTTAACTGCACAATACCTTCTGTTTTGTCCTGTAGTTGGCTCTATTATAAATTGATGTCTCTGGTTTCCAATTTTCAGTCTTGTAGGTTTGTTTTACTTTGATGACTTTGAATACAGCAAGCAAATAGTGTGGTGGCAAGAACGTTGCCGGAGAGAGAGCAGAATTTGCTGCATAAACACTTTCTACTCCTTTGTATTTAAAATCTTAAACCAGTTTAGGACATTATACCAAATATCCAGGTGATGAGAGTCCTACATCATATCATGTCTGTTTATTGATAACATAAAAGAAAATAGTTTCTGTAAATCTGTTAGCTTTCCCTACCTACTCTAAATGAAATCTCAGAGACACCAATCAAGGTCTTCAATGACTCAGGTTTTTATGGTCTATATTGAAGCCCAATAATAACATTTTGTTGCTGTTGTTAAGTGCCGTCGAGTCAGTTCTGACTTACAATAACCTTGTAGAGGGTTTCTGAGGAGTGGTTGGTGAGCTCGAACTGCTGACCTTGTGGTTCAAACTGACCTTGCAGTGTAGCACATCATCTTGCAGTCCAACAGCAGGACTCCGACAATAATATATGTCATTGTATTTTATTTTCATATTGTATTTTCTTGTACTATGTTGTAATTACTGTATTTTTGTTTTATTTTATACATAATAGCATCTGAGTATCATTCTAACACTGAATACAGTCTTGAAAATATAAAATATATCATTACTGCTATTTTCCCCATAGAATCCTAGCATTTCTCTCTTCCTGAATAATTATATATCACTTCTTAATGTCTGGTAATGTACACAATACTTATCTTGCATTTAACAGGTCTACAAATTATTAACTTAATTCCAAAAATGAACTGATAAAAACTAGGAAGTAAATCCTGGCAGAGTTTTAAAATACAAAAGTCAGGCAATGTAACAGTCAACAGGGAAATAAATTGTTACTCAATTTCAATAGTCTCTGTAAACATCTTGAGGAAGCCAAAGCCTTCAATTGATCAGTTTAGCATGTCATTCTGTTCCAGAAGAAAATGGTAATAAAATGAACGCTGTTAGTGTTCAGAGGCCACATCACAATATATTTTGTGTGACAGATCCCTCTGTGCTCATCATTTTCCTCATTTATAAATAAAAATTCTCCTCTCCACTTACTAGAACTGTTCTCTGCTATAAAATTATATCTGTATACTTTTATATTTCAAACTCTTACATTGTTCTCATTTGTGAATTTGCTGCCTGTTTCCACTTTGGTGAGAGTGATATATTTATATCCAGAGTTTGAGTTCAGAGAGTGCAGAGAGAATTGGATAAACACACCAGGGGCCTGACAAGGCCATAGAATACCTCAGTCTGTTCCTGTACACTGCTTTCTATTACAAAAATGCACTGGTCCTTGAAAAAGAAATCTGCTATTTTCTACTTTGGGGCACCCAATGTCTTTATATCATCCTATTTTTAGTCCCATTAGATAAAAAGTGGGGAGTGCAGCAGCTCCATATGACAAGCACTTGACTGAGAACAATAAGTTCACTGGTTCAAGCCCACCAGCTGCTCTGTGGGAGAAGGAGGAGGCTGTCTGCTCCAGGGAAGATTTAAGGCCTGGAAAACCCTATACAAGGTCTCTATGAGTTGGAACCAACTCTATGGCACTTAATAACAAGATAAAAGGTAGAAACTAAGTCAATGAAAACAAGCAGACTAGTGTCTCAGAATATGTGCATTCTTGTTGATTAACATGGATAATCACTACTTTGCATATAAATAGAAACAGTTTGAAGATAATCACTGCATTGACCACTGACATTTAGAAGCAAATGGTGGTGGTGGTTATGGGCCATAGAGTTGGTTTCCACTCATACTGAGCCTGTACAGGGTTTCCAAGGCTGTAAATCTTTACAGAAGCAGAAAGCCTCATCTTTCTCCCATGGAACAGCTGGTAATTTCGAACTGCTGATCTTGTTGTTCATAGCCAGATTCGTAACCACTACACTAGGAGCTATTTGATCAGTAGAGTTTCCTTCAAGGCTAGCTTCTGCTGACTACCTATATTCCATCCAGAAAAAGGAATTGAGCCTCTGAGTACAGTGCTTCCACCATTTTTATAAGCTATGCAGAAGAAGAATACATAATCAATAGCTGGTTTAAGGTTGAAAAGAGATTATATACGTGAGACATTTTTATAATCCAAACCCCTTTGGAATTATAATACTTTGCTGTTACATTTACCCAAGAACTTTTCCAGAAGAGGTCAATGACAAAGTTTCCTTGAAAATAACCATTAAAAAAATATCAGCGATTCTTCTCTGGTAGACTAAAGGGGAGTTACATTGTATGGCTAGGCAGCCATATTTTTTTCACCACTTCAAGTCTTAGTTTCCAATGACATCTGAATGAGCCAAGAACACTTGGTCATTGCTAGTTAAAGGGAGTTCTGGTAGCATAGTGGTTACAAGTCGGGCTGCTAACCACAAGTTCGAAACTACCAGCTGTTCCGTGGTAGAAACTTGAGGCTCTCTGCTCCCGTAAAGATTTACGGCCTCAGAAACCCTTATACAGGGTCACTATGAGTCGGAACCAACTCGAAGGCACACAACCACCACCACCACCATCAGTTGAACATAGGAATTAAGGTCAGCAGTTCGAAACTACCAGTTGCTCCATGGGAGAAAGATGAGGCTTTCTGCTCCCATAAAGATTTACAGCCTCAGAAACCCTGTACAGGGTTGCTATGGGTTGGAACCGACTCCACGGCACATAACAACAGCAACAGTGAGCAATCCTACTCATTCGTCTGTAGCTTCAGGCGCTGACAGAGTTGTTACTCACTTTGACCCCAGAACCAAGCAAGAGTGCCTCCTCACACATTAGCCAAGTGATTCTATTCTGGTCCAGAGTTAACAAAGGGAATGTCTGCAACCCAAACACTAATCATGCCATGTACCTATCCTAAACTCTTTAACGGTTTTCACATCTTTTGATACACCATCTGGCTTCATCTTTACTTTCCGCCAACCATTTCCTCCACTTATGTTTCCTCAGTCTGTCCAAATTTCTGCACATCCTAGGTGGTATATGTAAAGGAAATGTGCCACTCAGGTCTAAATCTGAGTATGTTTAGCATAGCTATTTCCTGGCCGGGCATGCCTACTCACTGATGAAACAGTTGTGTGATAATTCCATGTTCTACTTCAGTGTGATAGAACAATATCCTAAGACAGCAGAAACAAATGGGGTAACTTTTTGCCTTTCTTTTACCATGTGCTTGTCAGAAAGACCAGTTGAACAGCTCTAGCTTTCATTGTTACGCATTAATTCTTCTACGGTCTTCCTTATTCACTGTCGCATGCATATGAGGTTAATGAAAATACCATGGCTTGGGTCAGGTAATATGTCGTTTGATCTCTTGACTGCTGCTTCCATGAGTGTTGATAGTTGATCCAAGAAGAATTGAGTCCTTCACAACTTCAATCTTTTCTCCATTGAATAGAATCTTGTTTATTGGTCCAATAGTGAAGATTTTTGTTTTCTTTACACTGAGATGTAATCCATACCGAAGACTGTGCTCTTTGATCTTCATCAGTAAATGTTTTAAGTCCTATTCACTTTGAGCAAGCAAGGTTGTATCATCTGCATATCGCAGGTTGTTAATGAGGGTGGCGTAGGCCTGGCAATATTTCATTCTGTTGTACACAGGGGCACTATGAGTAGGAACCAATTCTACAAGACCTAACAATAATAACAATAGTAAAAAAAAAAAAAAGGCCTCAATAAATTCAGAAATTGTTATATAAAAAATACTATTTTTACCATGGCTATCTTACATTTTCTGGAGTCCTGGTGTGACACTGTGTGTAGGTTAATGCTCCAGACTTGAAAGACCTTTGAACTTCTAAGTCAGCAGTTCAAGCTCACCAGCTGCTTCTCGGAAAGCCTATACAGGGTCGCTATGGGTCGGAATCGACTCAAGGCACTTAACAACAACAACAATATCTTACATTTTAAAGTTAAGATAGTTTGGCCTGGGGCAGACTGGATGATAGGGTTAACCACCATTTGGCTCAAAGGAACACTGGTGTCTTGGTAAAACCATGAACTCCAACCATTTCTTAACTTTTCTTGAATATATTTAATGATGACTAAAGTGCTATGGGTTAATGTACCAGACTGCAAAGCCGTTTGAACTGCAAGGTCGGTAGTTCAAGCTCACCAGCTGCTCCTTGAAAACCGTATACAGAGTCGCTATGGGTCGGAACCAACTCAACGGCACTTAACGACAACAATGACGGAAGTGCTCTGGATCCAAGTCATGTATATGTGAACAACGTACAATAACAACAACAAAAAGAAGACAGAAGAAAAATGGATGCATTTGAAGAATACTGCCTATACAGTGGAATGGAAAAGGATCAAGCTAAATCAGTTTTGGAAGAAATAAAACAAAATGAGAATGGAAAGCCTTCTGCTTCTTTACTTTGGACATATCATCAGGAAAGATTAGTAACCAGAAAAGGGCATTGTTGTTGTTGTTCTTAAGTACTGTCTAGTTGGTTCTGACCCATAGTGACCCTGTATAGGGTTTCCGACAAGCAGCTGGTGAGCTTGAACCAACGCGTTGACCTTGCAGTTCTAACGGACTCTGCAGTTCAGCGCATTAAACCACAGTGCCATACCAGTTGGTAGAATGTCAGCAAGAATGAAGGAATTCTTATAAGAGATGGATTGATACACGAGCTACAACCATAAAATACAACATAATAGTAATCATGGAAATGGCAATGCTGCATTCAGTTGTTAATAAAGTCACCAAGAGTCAGAGTTAACTTGATGGCACTTATGAGTAACATCGTGGAATACACCAGTTCTACTTTAACAGCTTCCTACGTCATCCTTTGATATGTTTCAAGCTCTTTCTCTCTATGAGATAATTTGAATCCATCTGTAATTGAGCCTGAGATGTATAATGACCTATCTGATAAAATTTAACACTGGTGAGAATAAACATGACAAAAGTACAGCATTGTTCTTAATGTGAGTGGCCCAATGCCGTACTGTGTTCAGCAAGAAATTCAGGTTTTCCTTGCACCTTGCTCCCTCAATTTTCCTGAGATAGAATTGCATGGTGGGGATGGCTTTGGGTCATGTTTCTTTTCTATGGCCCACATTAACTTCAGGCAGAGACAGTTCTGCTCAGGGACTGAGGTTCTGGGCACCCCTCAGTTCTATGGGGTTTGTAACAAGGTCCTGTGGTGCCATATATGTTTCTTTGGTCTGCAAATACACTCCAGAGTTGTTCATTTTTCTAGGTATTGTTTTAATTCGTTAAAAAGTGAAAATTGTTTAAACTTTTCAGAATTTGTTTTTTTCTCAGAGAGTTACTGAGTGCCCAAAGCTCACAGGCCTTAGGAAGAAGGGCTGGTGATGGTGTTTTGGGGGGCCAGTGAGGGAGATGAATAGTCAGAAAACATGTATTTGATCTGAGACCTCTGTACCCAATGACCCCAGGCCATGCTTTTCAAGTTGGCCAACTTGCCTTCTTTGTATCTTTATTTCCTTTGAAATAATATTTTAGTGTTTTAGGTGGAAGTTGACACAGCAAAATAGGTTCCCTTTTAACAATTTTAATACAAATTATTCTACAACGATGGTTACAATTTTTTATAATGTGTCCCCTTTCTCATTATTTCCATTCTATTTGTTCTAGTCCCATTTATCTTGTTTTTCTTCCCCTCTTGGCCTTCTCATCTTGGTTTTTGGGCAAAAAAAATTTTTTTTTTTTAATTTGACTTTTATTTGACTGAAAACTGACTTACAGAAATGGTATCAATAGGTATCTTAGGGAAATAATCTTGGGGATCCTCTAGCCTCTATTGACACAGTGGTGGTGGTGGTGATGTGCCGTGGAGTCAGTCCTGACTCATCGCGACCCTGTACAGGGTTTCCGAGGCTGTAAATCTTTACAGGAGCAGAAAGCCTTTTCTTTCTCCTGCAGAACAGCTGGTAGTTTCGAACTGCTGATCTTAAGGTTCGCAGCCTGATTCGTAACCACTACGCTACTAGGCTTTGTTGTTGTTGTTGTTGTTGTAGAAATTTAAGTTTTCTCTACAGTTCTCTTTCATTCTGTCTGGGACCTTCTATTGTATCCCTGGTCAGAACTTTCAGTAGTAGTAGCTGGACATTATCAATTTCTTCTGCTTTCAACTTTGTAGAGGATGTAAACTGTTAGTCCCATAGACCAGCTTCTTTAAGCCTTTGATTTCTTTCATTCCCTTTTGCTTCATGTGAGTAGAGAACAATAGTTGTATCTTAAGGTGGCTGCCTGCAAGGCCCCAGTTCTAGGATGCAGAATATTTTCTTTATGAGTTATGCTATGCCTCTAAGAATATGGCCCAAACGTTTTAACCCAGTAAACCAATCCTACAAGTTATTAGGTTATGACTTGAAAGCTTCCCTAACTCTACCTTCTACATAGTTTGTTATGTGAATATATATGTGCCATATACAAATGTATATGTACATATACATATTGATATAATTCTATATGCATGCACATTTAAGTACATGTCTCCTTATTCACATATATGCATCCTATGTAACCACACACATATTTTTTGGTTGTTTTTACTGTTGTTGCAAAATTGTATATGTTACAGCATTTACAAATATTGCCTTTTTTTCTTGTGTATGTCTTAGTCTTTATTTACCTTACCAGGTTCACTTGCATCTCATCAAATGTCATCAAGGGGTGATCTTATTCCCTTTTCAGGACATTTGAGGAAATTGGTGGTTCACTAAAAAAACAGATATTCCATATTTGTGATTGCTTTTACCATCTCTATAGAAACAAATGTCTATTATATAGAAAGCGATTCTCTCTCCCTTGTTCTCTTATCCCTGGTCATCGTCATATGACTTTACATTTTGTGTCTCTCTGTAGCCTTTTCATTTGAAATAGTGGCATCATTCAATAGTTGTCTTTTTGTGACTAATTTATTTCACTTCACATAATATCCTCCAGATTCATCCATGTCATAAAATACTTTGGAGCATCTTCATTACTCTCTACAGTTGCATAGTATTACACTGTAAGTTTGCATCACAATGTATTTATCTGCTCTGTTGCACTGTTAGCTGTATGGTTGGTAAGCAATATGAGTTTTTTTTTAAATTTCTATAGAGATTTAGAGTCACAGAAACCCTATACAGCATCACTATGAGTCAGAACTGACTAGACAGCACACAATAATGTTGACAGGCGCTTAGCGGATTTCCATCTTTTTGTTACTGAGAACAATGCTGCAGTGAACATAGGTGTTCATATGTCTATTAAAATCACGGCTCTTATATCTCTAGGGTGTATATTTAGGAGTGGGATTGTTGAATCATGTTGTTGTTGTTGTTGTTAAGTGCCATCAAGTCGATTCTGACCCATAGCAACCCTGTATAGAGTTTCTGAAGAGCAACTAGTGAGCTTGAACCACTGACCTTGTAGTTCAAATGGCTTTGCAGTCTGGCACATTAACCCACAGAGCCATTGTTATTTCTAACATTGGGGCAAAATAATATACTGTTTTCCATAGTGGTTTTACCATTTTACAATCCCAGTATTCTTTTAACTTTGGTTATTCTTATTGTTTATGAGCACGGTTCTAATACAATAAGCAATATGCTTGGAACTAGGCTTGAACGTTGACAAAAGTCAATCTATTCCCTACGTAGACATCATTGAATTTTACATTCTTGACTGAGGCAATATCTCATATTGTTTTTCATGGACTCCATTGGAAGCTGAGCCCTTTCTGGAGACTAAGCTCTCTCTGAGGTCAGTCCCTAGACATTCAGAGATCAACTGTTACACCCTTTAATAGGTTTAAAAGAAGCAACAACTTTTAGATCAATCTTAACTTGTGCTAACATTTTTGGTCCTGGTGTGATGCTATAGCATAAGCACTAGGTCACAAGATTGGTTTGAACCACAAGGCCAGTGGTTCAAATCCACCAACCACTCCTTGGAAACCCTACACAGGATCACTATGAGTTGGAAATGACTCAAAGGCACTTAGCAACAACAATAATATTTCTAGTCGTTTATTTTCATTCTCATGCAACTACTTCCTAAAACTTATACAGGTAGCTTTAAATGTGTCTTGAAGCCAATATATCCTAGGGAATTAAGGACTGAAGTCTTGGAGTCAAATACCCTGGATTTTATCCTGGTGTGGTGCAATAGGGTCAGCACTGGATTGCGAACCATAAGGTCGGCAGTTCAAACCCACTAGCTGCTTCTTAGAAACTGGCTATGAGTTAGAAATGACACCAGTACTTAACAACAAAAATTAGCATTGTGACTTTGAGTAAATCCATTAGTCTAATTTTCCCTCAAATAGAAAAGTTTCTGACAGATAAACTGATTATAAAGTGTCTAGTCTTGATACTAGTACAGAGAAGACATTCTCTGAATGTTTGATTGATAAAAGCCCACAATGCAAAGCACAGATATTAATGAAATAGCTACTTTTTTTTTTTTTTTTTTGGTCATAATTGGCATATCATTAATAGACACTTGGTCAACGATTTCAATGCTGGTTCAAGCATTGCCCTCTGCTGATTTCAGGCAATCTCTTCCCTCAAATGTTATGATAGATAAGAGGGCTAAGTTTTCCACATAGCAACTTTTAAAATATACAAAGTTCTTTAAATACCTTATGAGTTTTCACCTTATGAGATTTCTAGAATAATCTAACCCAGATATTTCAAATGAAAACTGTCAGGTCCTGAAGATATTTTGTCATCCTTTTCTTTTTCTAAATACACCCCAGTTCATCAGTTTCTTGCTAAAGTATATCATCTATCCTATTCTAAGTATATTTAGAAAGACAAATTGAAAGTGAAGAGAAAGAAGGTGAAAGAGGGGAATAGCATAAGCCTTCTCCCATATGACTACAGTAGTGCAAGACGAAGATCTCCATGGTGTAAATCAGCCCCTCTTCATCTCAAAGCCATTTGAATCTAATCAGCTCTCATCAGGGACAATTTTATCCTCTCCGTAGGATATTTGAAGGAATTGATGGTTTACTATAAAATTTCCACCATCTGTGTGAAAACCCAAGGTCAATTCCCAGGCAATGTAGTTCAAGATTGCACCTATTTGTCAGTGAATGCAATTTTGCTGAACAGGTTTCAATGGAGTTTTCTGACTAACACAAACTAGGGAGAAATGCTAAAAAGCGACTAAAAACATAGCCAGAGAAAATTCTATGGATGGCAATGGTCACATCCTGTTAGTCATGATGTCATCGTGAGTTAGGGGATGCTTTGACATGAGCTTTATGGTAACTCCTAATGTGGTGCTGTAGGATCAGCGCTGGACTTTGAATTACAAGGTCTTTGGTTCAAATCCACCAGATGCTCCTTGGAAACCATATGAGTCAGAACCAATTCATGGGCACTTAACAACAACATATGACAACAATTGGCACATTTGGCAGTATTAAGGAACATTTTTGGTTGTTCCATCTGAAGGACAGAAGTTGTTACAGATAGGGATGCTGCTAAACTCCAGCCCTCGACAGCAAAGATGTATCTAGCCAAATTTCAACAGGGCCAAGGTTGATAAATTCTGTATTTGCCATATTAAGTATCATGCTCTTAAGTTTTACTGAGTCAGTTCTAGCTCATAGAGACCCTGTATAGGGTTTCCAAGGAGCAGCTGATAGGTTTGAACTCCCAACCTCATGGTTCAAACTGACATTTTGGCCCAGTACTTATCCTACAGTGCCATACCAGGACTCTATCACAAGTCCAAAGTTAATTGCTACCAAACTGAAATAAGGGTTTTTCGCCCATCACTGTAGTCAATCACAGAGATGAGGAGCGATTCAATCCAAGCTTTATTAACAGAAAGCCAGCAGTCTGGAGGATGGAGAGAAGGATTGCTCAAGACTGTCCTGTCCAAGTTACATTTAGATGTACACTTAATCTATTGTAACATCAAGAAAACATTCTTTGGGAAAAGGAAGCAATAAATCATTAAACTTCCTCAAATATTTTACCTTTAGGGTTTCAGCTGCTTAATTCCTGAAATAACTCTCTGGGTTGGTTTAAACATGTCCGAATCTCCTTGTCCTGTTCTCCTTGTAGGACCATAAGGTCAACTTAGCTAATTAATAAACTTCCTCATTTACAGGGTCCTCATTTGAGACTTAATGACTAAACCACCTCCATTTTGTTTAGGTCAGTAGATCCATGCTATCATAATGAATGAGGAAGGACTATCTGCCTTGCTAGGGTAAAGGTGTAGATATATACTACTGCTCAAAGGAGTCAAAGACTGGATGAATAATTTGATTTACCACATCACTGAATAACAAATAGAAAATACTCAACAAGAATAGCAGAAAATAAGAAATGGGCATGGTCTTTATTTCCAAGGCAGAAACTAGTGATTATGACTGCATTTCATTATTTCTAAGATATAAAATTCATTTTCATATTCTTGTTGTTGTTGTTGTTGTTGTTGTTAGGTGCCATCAAGTCAGCACCGACTCATGGAGAACTTATGCACAGCAGAACGAAACACTGCCCGATCCTGGGCCAACCTCACTACTGTTGCCACACTTGAGTCCATCGATGCTGCCACCTGACCAATCCATCTTGTTGGGGGTCTTCCTCTTTTTCTCTGACCCTCCATCTTACCAAACATGATATCCTTCTCCAGTGACTGTTCCCTCCTGACAATATGTCCAAAGTATGAGAGACAAAGTTTGGCCATCTTGGCCTCTAAGGAGCACTCTGGCTGCACTTCTTCCAAAATGGATCTATTGGGTTATTTGGCAGCCCATGGCACTTTTAATACTCTCCTCCAACACCATTTCAGATTCTAGCATCTATAAATTAAAAGTAGACATGATACACAGAACCTCTACAACAAAGTCACAAGAGATCAAATGAATCATATACAAAGGGTAATCCTGGAACCCTGAACTTCACAGGCAGAGTAGAAAAGTGGATTTAATACTGACTAAGGGAAGAAGCTAAACAGGAGAAGTGAGAAAGGAGACAAGGGGATGACTGTCAGCTGGTCTAATGTGGTGCTCCAGTCTAAAACTTTCACAAGCAGTGTTGGATCCATACAGTGGTCTGATGGCTCATACATACACCAGTGGCAAGTGACAAGAAAGTTACTACATTCTTTTTCTTGCTGTTGCTTGCTATTGTTTTCTTCCTCTCTTATTGTTTGTTCCTTTATTATTTTCTCTTTATTTGCTGGAGTTTATTTGGTTGTTATTTCTATATTGTGTGTGTCTGTGTGTGTACATGTTTCCTTCTTCTTCTTCTTGCCCCACCTGACTGGTAATAGTGACCACACCAGTATAGCCCAGCCACAACCATATCTTCTGTAGCCCCGCCCACTGGGCAAGGACCACTAACAGCTCCTATACCATCTAATCAATGATAGATAGCAGCCAACACCAGCCAAACCCTTCTCAACGTGAGCATCACAAATGGCAAACAGAACTATACACAGGTTCCCATTCTCCAATTGCACCCATCAGGAGGCAGGTGATGAGTGCTTAAGAACATATCAGCATCCAATAATAAATCAAAGTAAACTACAATACCACTACAAGTCTCAAAGACAGCAGAAAATTTCAGCTCACACAAAGATGTAAGACAGAGTGGCTCAAACGAGTGATTAAGATTCAAAGCCAGAAAATGTTTCTGAAGAAGAAAATGTCTTAGAACTACCTGATAAACAATTCAACAGAATATTTAAGTGGATTGAGAGAAAGATCAAGAAGCCTGCAGATGAAAGCAAAGAGAACACAGGGAAAAAAAAAAAAAGGAAGAATTCAGGAAAACACTACAAAAACAAATGGACAAAACTAATGAAAAATTAAAAACAATACAAAACCTGCCAATAGAAGTCCAGAATATGCATACTAAGATTTCAGATATGAATAGTACATTGAAAGGAAACAAAATTAGATCTGAATCAATGGAAGGCTACATTTGTCAGCTTGAAGACAAATCTGTTAATACTTGTCTGCTAGATGAACAATCAGAAAAAAAGGAAGAAAAAGCCTGAATAAAGCTTAAGGTTTATATAGGATACCATCAATAGAAATAATATACAGGATGGATCACAAAATAAAATCACAAACACATATCATGAGCAAGCTTTCTAAAACCAAGACAAGGAAAGAATTCTGAGAATAACTTTGGAAAAATGAAAAGTTTCCTAAAAAAAGAAACATTAACACTAAGCTCTGATTTCTCAGCAGAAACCATGCAGACAAATCAATAATGGAATGACATATCTAGAACTCTGAAAGAAAAAAAATGCCAACTAAGAATCATATACCCAACAAAACTGTCTCTCTAATACAATGGCAATATTAGGATATTCCCAAGTAAACAAAAATTAAAGAAATTTGTAATTGCAAGAAGAACTTTACAAAAAATACTAAAAAAGAATTGTTTTGATAGAGAACCTATAACAGCAAAAAACCCTGAGATTAACATATATGACACCACCACCCAGAAGTAAATTCAGATACAGAAGTATCCTAAGTAAAACAAATCTCCATGACTAAAAACAGTGAACCAGAGCTTTGGAATTATAATGAAGACAAAGTAAAATGAAGGGATAGTGTAGTTACAGAACTTCCAAAAGGCGAGGCACTGAATTCAATTTTAGAAAAAAAGAGATTGCTTTAAACTGAGGGAAAAAATAAGTTTACAAAGTAACCTTAAAAAATATTAATAAAGCATCTCATCAAAACAGAAAAGAGGAAAATAATAAAGATTTAGTAAATATTTAAGCAATGAAGAAAAGTACAAGAAAACCTACAAACAAAATAAATTCAGCACAAAATTATGTGTAACAAAGGAACCAGGACATATAACAGTTAGAAAACAAACTCAAAACTCAACAATGACACAGAGGAACTAAATAACACAATCAATGAACCCTCCACAAAGATTTATATAGCGCACGCAACCCAACTACAACAAAATACCATTATTTTCCAGGGCATATGGAACATTCTTCAGAGCAGAACATATGTTAGGCCACAAAACAAATCTCAATAAATTTAAACATATCAAAATACTACAAGCATCTTCTTAGATCACAGCACCATAAAATTAGAAATTAAAAACTGGTAGATCAAGGGAAAAAAATCAAATACATCAAAGCTGAATGGCACTCTGAATAAAAAGTTCATTGAGCAGGAAAAATCAAATACAATAACAGCAGTCTAGTTGACTACTACAAGAACAAGCAAGTTATTCCTCAGGGCGCCATCATGCCAAGCAATCAAGTCCCCTCAGTAAACCCCTTTCCAAGACTGAAACTAAAAGAGAATATATGAGCAAGCATGTCATCTTGCTGGCGACCATGTTGATCTACAGATAAGAGGAAGTAATGAAGCAGTAATGAAGCTATGGGCTTAAGTCCGACCACGTTCAATAGACTCCTGTCAACCTGGATTGAGCACTGGTTGGCCAGCAGTATAGTGAGAATTGAGGACTCCTGAACCCATGGACAAGGACATAGCCACAGAGGACTAGAGCAGAGAGTGAAGAGTCCAGCTGATATGAAGTGAGGGGAGATGCACAAGAACACCCATATTTGCAGATAGTACCCATTTGACCTAGCTTCAATGGCTGGATGATCAAAACTCAACTAGAGGAAGACAGAAGAGGGAAAAAAGGGGAGCACATCTTTACAGCAAGGATCATTCACACCACTCTGTACACAGGATTGACAGGTATGGGCAACTTAGACATTGGCTACTCAAAATGGGGGGTGGGGGTGGGTGGGTAACAAAGGTACGAAGTGACTGGCTTATAAGGTTTCAAGAGGGAGTTTAGTTTCAGAGGGAGCAGGGGAAGGTAGAATCACCAGTGAGTGGTTTCCAACCTGTTTAGAAGGGTCTGGTGAAAGGAGATGGGGATAAGACTCTTGTGGTTCAATAGTGAATAATTATCAGGACTGATTGCGATTGTTGCAAATGTAAAGGTAGATGTTTTGTAACAAAAGCAGGGAAGTGGTTGATTTTGCAGTCGAGGAGCAGAGGTCCCTGGGACCATCAAGGGAGAATAGCAGAGTGCAGGACCCTATCCAGAGAACAAGCATCACCAGAGATGAAGGCAGAGACGATGATGTGGAGAGATGGAGTGCCTGGGGACTCTAGACTCAAGGAGGGAGAGGGGCTGCGTGCTGGTGGTCGAGGGGCAGGATTTCAGGGTATACCCTTTGGTTGTTTTAATGGTTATACATTCCTGAGTGCTTCGGTGTAAATCCCCACAAAAAAAACCAGAGGAAATGGAAGCAAATACTATTGAATGATAATGCATGGAGGGGACTGCAGTCATCGCAATGAAACAAAATACTCTTGGGCAAATGCAAAGCTGATGTTCTCCCAGGTAACCTATCACTCAATTCACAATAAACACTTGGGAAAAAGAAAAAAAAAATCCTTGAATCAAATGAGAATGAACCACAACATACCAAAACATTTGGAACACAGCAAGACAGTGCTCAGAGGACAATTATAACAATAAACCCACACATCCAAAAACAAAAATAAACCAAAATCAGTACTTTGACAAAACATCTCCAACAATTAGAAAAAGAGCAGCAAGTCTACTATCACCAGAAGAAAAGAAATAAAATAGATTAGAGTAGAAATAAATGAAACAGAAAATAGAAAAGCAACAGGAAGAATCAATAAGACAAGAAGTTGATTCTTTGAAGATTCATAAGATTGTCAAAATACTGATAAACCTTATAAAGTAAATGATGGAGAAGATGCAGTAACACAAATAAGAACTGAAATGTGTGATGTCACAACAGAACCAAAGGAAATAAAAAGGATAGTAACAGAACACTATGTAGAACTGTACCCCTACAAATTTGAAAATCTAGCAGAAGTGGACGATTTTCTAGAAGCACACTACCTACATAAACTAACACAAAAGGAAGCAGAAAACTTGAGTAAATATGTAACAAAAGAATAAATTGATCAGGTCATTAAAACGTGCCCAACAAATGAGAAAGTCTGAACCACATAGCTTTACTTACGAATTCTACAAAACATTAAAAAAAAAAAAAAAGATCTGACATAAATTCTACTCAAGCTATTCCATAACAAAGAAAAAAAGTGAAAAACTTCCAAATTCCTTTTAGGAAGTGAGCATACCTTGATCCTAAAATCAGGCAAATACATCACTAAAAGAAGAACATTATAGACCAATTATCTCTTATGAGCATAAGATGCAAAAATTCTCAACAAAGTCTTAACCAATGGAATTCAACAACATATCAAAGACGAATACACCATTTCTAAGTTGGATTAATTACAAGAAATGCAAGGATGGTTCGATATTAGAAAAGCAATCAACATAATCCACTATATAAATAAAACAATGGTAAGGAACCACATGGTTATATTTACAGATGCAGAAAAGGCTTTTTACAAAATGCAACACCTATTCCTGAAAAAAATACCACTATCACATGCTCTAGAAAAGATTACATTAGAAGATCTTAGAGACGGTGGGAGAAAATATGAAACAATACTCAAAATCATAAAATAGACCAGATTTGTTGTTCAAATATAGGCTGAAGGAACAATGAGAGACTGGCCCTTGGTCATCTTTCAAGTCTAGAACTGAACTCACCCCAGAAGCTTAATATTCAACCAGCCACAGCTAAGTATATAGGGAGGACAACAGCACTAGTGAAGGGTGCACAACCATATAATGGTCAGTGACTCAAGAAAAAAAATATTTATCTTAAGATCCAATTCAGTAGTAGGGAAAAGGAGAAATGAAAACAAGAAACAGGGCAGAAGGAAGTGGGATAAGTGATATTACATGGAGGGGACTGCAATCATTGAGATGAAACAAGGTGTATAATCTGTTGAATGTAAAATTGATGATCTGATCTGTAAACCTTCATTCAATTTATAACACAAAGTGAAAAAAGAGTAGTCAGTATATTTTAAGGAGACTTGTTAGCATGGTGGGTTTCATGTTAGGCTTCTAACTGCAAGTGAGCAGTTCAAATACACCAGTAGCTCCCTTGGAAGAAAGATGAGGTTTTCTACTTCTATAAAGATTTAGAACCTCAGAAACCTTATACAGGGTCACTATGAGTCCAAACCAACTCCTAGGCACACCACCACTATCACCTTATATTCTATATGATAAGAAAATATTGTAATATATTTTAACCGACAGTTTTTTTTATAACATTGGAATGTGAAATAATGTTGACCATCGGTAGTGTAGTGGTTATGAATTGGGCTGTGAACCGCAAGGTCAGCAGTTCGAAACTACCAGCCACTCCACAGAATAAAGAGGAGGCTTTCTGCTCCCATAAAGATTTACAGCCTCAAAAATCCTGTACAGGGTCGCTATGAGTCAGAACCGACTTGATGGCACTTAACAACAACATTATTATATTACCATTGTATGTAGCATAGATTTGAAGAAACACATTTTTCTTGTTGTTGAGTGCCAATGATTTTCTTTCTACTCACAGTAACCCCATGTGACAGAGTAGAACTGCCCCCATAGCATTTTCTAAGCTGTGATCTTTACAAGAACCATTTACCAGGTTTTCTATCACGGAGCTACTAGTTGGGTTTAATCAACTAATGTTTGGTTAGCAGTTGAGTACTTAACTGATGAGCCATTAATACTCATATGAAATGTATTAAGTACTTACTATGCACTTGCCCTATGATAAAAACTAAATTAAGAATAATTATGGGAGGTAAAAATAATTAATCAAATTTTAAAGATGTGAGAATCAGGACCCCCAGCCCCCAATCATCTATTAAGAAAACAAGAGACTGACATTTTCTTACAATTCATAAGAGAGAGAACAAAGATTTAAACATTCATCTGTTAGACTCTAAAGCTACATTTGACAGCAATTAGGGATTGGATAACACAGTGGTAAAGAAAAAGAACTTCAGAGACAAAGATCAAAAGAATATAAATATAAAAATTATAAAAACACATTTTAGATACAGTAAATGCACTTATTTTAAATATAATCAACGCTGTATGTTTGGCAGTGATGACTGTTTTACATACTTTATTTCTTTATGTCTCCCTATAAGGTGTGGTGTGGTGCTGTGGGTTCACGTGCTGGACTGCTTTCAGTTTGAACTACAAGGTCAGCAGTTCAGGTTCACCAGGTACTCCTTGGAAACCCTATACAGGGTCACTATGGGTCAGGACTCATATTTAACCCCAACAACAATAAGGTATGACATTGTAGGATAAGCA
>NW_006408716.1:672863-673704 GCF_000296735.1 Chrysochloris asiatica | reverse complement strand
ACAAACCAGCATAGTATATAAAGATAGACATTATCTCATGACTAAAGGGTCAATTGAACAAGATGGCATAACCATAATAAATATCTATGCTCCAAAATATGTAAAGCAAACTTTAATAGATTTGATAAAAAGAAACAGACAAATCTCCAATTGTGGGAGATTTTAAATACACCACTTATGAAAAAGAATAGAACAACCAGTAAGAAATTCGACAAAGACACAGAGGAACTAAACAACACAATCAACCAACTAGACCTCTTAGATATGTACAGAGCATTCAACCCAATAACAGCACAATACACATTCTTTTCTAGTGCACATGGAACATTCTCCAGAATAGACAGTGTGTTAGGCCACAGAACAATCCTCCATAAATTCACAAACATCAAAATATTACAAAACATCTTCTCAGACCTCAATACTATAAAATTAGAAATCAGCAATAGGAAAACCAAGGAAATAAAGTCATACACATGGAAACTGAATAACACCTGCTGAAAAGTTACTGGGTAGTAGAAGAAATAAAACATAAATTCACAAAGTTACTAGAAACAAATGAGAATGAAAGCACAATATACCAAAATCTTTGGAACACAGCAAAAGCAGTGCTGAGCGAACAATTTATTGCAGTAAATGTACACATCCAAAAAGAAGAAAGAACCAAAATAAAAACACTAACACGGCATCTCCAACAACTAGAAACAGACCAGCAGAGTAAGCCTACAGTCAACAGAAGTAAAGAAATGATAAAGATTAGAGCAGAAATAAACAAGATAGAAAACAAACAAACAAACAAACAAAAAACTATAGAAAAATTCAACAAGACAAGAAACTGGTTCTT
>NW_006408716.1:640336-665743 GCF_000296735.1 Chrysochloris asiatica | reverse complement strand
ACTCAATGCAAAGAAAACAAAAATCCTCACCACTGGACCAATAAACAACATTTTTATCAACGGAGAAAAGATTGAAGTTGTCATGGACTTCATTCTTCTTGGATCAACCATCAACATTCATGGAAGCAGCAATCAAGAAATCAAAGGACATATTGCATTAGACAAATCTGCTGCACAAGACCTTTTTAAAGTGTTGAAGAGCAAAGATGTCAGCTTGAGGACTAAGGTGCGTGTGACCCAAGCCATGGTATTTTCAATAACCTTGTATGCATTCAAAACTAGACAGTGAATAAGGAAGACCATAGAATTGACTCTTTTGAGTTACTGTGTTGGAGGAGAATATTGAAAGTGCCATGGACTGCCAAAAGAACCAATAGATTCGTTGTGGAAGAAGTGCAGTTAGAGTGCTTCTTGGAGGCTAAGATGGCCAAACTTCGTCTCTCATACTTTGGACATATTGTCAGGAGGTACCAGTCACTGGAGAAGGATATTATGTTTGGTAAGGTGCAGGATCAGAGAAAAAGATGAAGAGCCTCAACGAGATGGATTGGCCAAGTGGCAGCACCGATGGACTCAAGCATCGCAACAATAGTGAGGTTGGCCCAGGATCAGGCTGTGTTTTTTTTTTTTTTTTTTTTGCTGTGCGTAAGGTCGCTATGTGTTGGTACCAACTCGATGGCACCTAACAACAACAACAAAGACATTGTTTCATTAAACAAATGGACAGTAGCCTAGCCATGTTAATATATAAAATTAACCATCACCATGCTTACATCCATGGAGTCTTGGTTTGGCACTGTGGGTTAATGTGCTGGACTACAAAGTCATTTTGAACCACAAGGTGGGTGATTCAAGCTCACCAGCTACTCTATACAGGGTTTCTATGGTTTGGAACCAACTCACTGACATTTAGCCAAATAACAATGCTTAAATTAGGTTAATGTTTGAAATCACTGTTTTCTTCATATGAACGCCAGGTACTGAGGTTCCTTCATGTTCTAGAGCTGAATTTATTCCAAGGAAAACATTACTTCTCTGGCAAACAGAATGAGTTAGTCATGCTATCTTCTGAGTCATTTGATGGGGAAAAAAATGTTTTGAAGAAAAAGTTAACCATTTATAAAATAGTTAATTTCTGTTGAGAAATGTCCATAGTTGATAAACTTATTGCTGAAAATAAACAGTTTTAGCTGTACTGCATGGCTCATGGATTGTGCTTGTGAATACTACTGACTCCCATGCCAGTAGTTACCTAGTTTTTCCTACTGAAGAAATCCTGGAGCACATTCCAGTTATATTCCAAAGACAAGAATCTGAGTTGACAGTCTGGATTAATGGAGCTTCCTGCATCTAACTCAGGAGATTAGCAACCTATAGGGAAGCTGTGCCTAGTGAATAAAACATTGCTATCTGATGTGTTCAAATTGACATCTGGTATATAGTGTTGTTGTGGTTTTTTTCTATGTCATTACTTCTAAAATTCTCATAGCTAATAAAGAACTCACTTTTCTTTATTTTTGATTAGCTTTACCAAATTTACAGCAATCAGTCATCATCAACTTCATTTATCTTTTTATTGCCTAGAAAGAATGACCCTAAATGAATCAGCTGATTACAAATTACCTAATTCTCTGTAATACATTTCTCTATAGTCTCAAAAAAATAAAAAAATAAAAAATAAATCTTTTTAACATGAATTGAGAATTGGAGTCAAGGGGTCAGGTTCTCAGGACTGGCTAGATGTTAAGTAGAGACAGAGCTACATGGTTTCTGTGCCTCTGGGGAATTTCCAGATAAGACAGTGTCACATTCATTAAATATCTGAATTACTTCAAAGGAGAATAGGATTCTATCTGGTCAGCACCTTGAGAAGTCCATATTTGTATTGCTTTAATCTCCCTCTAGTAATTTTTCAAGGAAACATGAAAACTTCAATATATCACCTTTTCTCCTGGTTATATAATCACATAGAACATCAGCTTTATTCATTCATTCATTTTATAAATATTTATAAGCACCTACTGTGTGCCAGATGCTGTGATAGATCTTGGAACTGATAAATGAAGAAAACAAAATTTGATTTGGGGCTTCATCATCTAATAGAAAGAGATCAAGTAGAAATGGCAAAAAAGAAAAATACAAAAACGGCAGTGTTGTATACAGAGGGAGGGGGGAAGTGATACATAATATACACAGAAGTCAGGAAATTCCTCTTTCATTCAGTGACCTTTGAATGTATATTTATAAGAAACAATGAAATCAATTAATCTAATATGTGGGGGAAAGTTTTCAAGCTGGTGATACCATATTATGTAAATGCCCCAAGGCAAAAAATCTACAGTATATTTGTAGAATAGCAAGAAAGCCATGGAAGAAACAGCATGATGGGTAAAAGGTCAAAGGGTCAGTATATGTAGATCATAAGATAACTGTACATGAAAGGGAGGACTGTACTTTCTGTTTGCGACGTATTAAGTTATTGAGCAGATCTGTTTTCAAACAATTAATCTGATGCATGTGATGAGATTAAGGCAAATGTTAAAGCAAGAAAACCAGTTTCGAAGCGTCTTGTATATCCAAGTGAGAGAATATAAAGCAAGGGTGAGTAAAAAGTTGTCCACACTTCAGTTATATTAAAATGTCTGTCCACATCCATGGGTGATACAACATTGAGCACACCCATGAAATGATTATGTCGAATAAACTAGTGACAGTGTATTATGTGACAAACCATTTACATATCAGCCTTGACTCTGCCTATGAAATAATCCATGAGAGACTTGGGTTTCAAAAAGTTTGTTTGAGATGGATACCTAAACAACTCACAGAAGAGCATAAACAAAAGCATTTGGTATCTGCATCGAAGGAAGATAAAAGTTTTGGGGGTTTTTTGAAATAATTACTGGTGACTAGACATGGATTCATCACTAGGATCCTAAGAGGAAATAGCAGAGTATAGAAGATGAAAACATCTTCAATAAAGCACTAAGAAAAAGGTTGATTTTATCTGCCAGAAAATTGATGCTTATCATTTTCTGGGATTCTAAAGACCCAGTATTGAAACACTATCAGGAAAAAAGTTCGACAATCAACAGTGTTTATTTTATAGAGATGTTCACAAAAAAGCTGAAGCCTATATTTTGGATTAAATGCAGGAGACTGCTATAGGCTTTGTGATCTTGTATAACAATGCAATTCCCTACACCTCTGCCCATACTGTTGACACTCTGCAAAATCTTTCTTTTGAGTTGTTAAAGCATCCTTCCTATAGTCCTGATCTTGCTCCAATGGACTTCCTTACCTGCTTGATCTTCTGAAAGCAGCCCTACCAGGAGAAAGATTAACTTCTAATGAAGAAGTGAAGACAGTGCACAGCTCAGCCTAACATATGTTTAATAAAGAAATAAGAAAGCTAGTTGACAGATGGACAAGATGTATTGAGAAGCAAGTAGAATATATTTTAAAAAATGATGTATCTGTCTTTTTGAAAATTGGATTAAAATAAATTACACAGCCAGATTATGAATAATTTTTGACTTGCTCTCATAGATTGGTACAGTTGTGATGGAACTGATATCAGGTGGAGAGATTCTGCTTATTTTGAAGGTAGAAATGAGATACTGTGCTGATGGACTGGGTGTGGTTTCAGATAAAATGGTGGTGTTGATTCTTGTCTGCCGTGGAATTGGTTCTGACTCACAACAAACTTTTATAGTGTTTTCAAGGACCTAAATCTTTGTTGTTGCTGTTGCTATTGTTGTTGTTGTTAAGTACAGTAGAGCTGGTTCTGATTCAGACATCCTGTATAAGAATTCTGAGTTGCTGCTGGTGGATTTGAACTGCCAAACTTATGGTTTACAGTCCAGTGCTGATCCTACAGTTCCATCAAATCAGTTGAATCATAATGATCCTGTTTAGGGTTCATGAGAAGTAGCTGCTTAAGTTTGAACTACCAACCTTGCAGTTGAAACTGACCTTGCAGTCCAGTGCTTATCTTGTAGGAGCAGAGAGCTTCCTTTATATCCCAAAGAGCAGCTAATAATAGTTTCAAACTGCTTTGCTTGTAGTTAGAAGTCCAACTCATAACCCACTACGTTATCAGGGCTTCTTAAAGAATAACTTTAAATTTTGTTAAACAGACACTCACCTTGAGTGATACTATGAAAATATTTCAGGCTTTGGAGGAAGCAAAAACAGGATTCAGGTTCTGCTCCCAACTGAGTGACTTTGAGTTGTTACCTTAAATATTATGAATGTCAGCCTCCTTAAAGTTATATCAGTGATAACAATCTTTAACCAAATACTATATTTTAGGATTTAAATTAGCTAATAACCATGATAGTATTAATGGTGTGGCACTGTGGGTTAATGAGCTGGACTGCAAAGTCATTTGAACCACAATGTTGGTGGTTCAAGCTCACCAGCCACTTCTTGGAAATCTTATACAGTTATGGGTCAGAACTGACTCGATGGCACTTAACAACAACAATAGTACATCTCAATTTTCACAACCTCACTAAGAGGAAAGTGATATTATTCAAGTCATTGGATGAGGAAACTAAATAAAGAGGTTACAGAATTTGTCCAAGGCTAAGGAGCTCTGGTAGCGTAGTAGTTACCAATTGGGCTGTGAACCGCAAGGTCAGCAGTTCAAAACTACCAGCTATTCCATGGGAGAAAGAAGAGGATTTCTGGTCCCATAAATATTTATAGTCTTGGAAACGCTGTACAGGGTCGCTATGAGTCAGAACTGACTCCACAACACAGCACATAACAACCCTTAGGACTCCTGGTGTGGTGCTGAGGGTTAATGCGCCAGACTGCAAAGCCATTTGAACTGTCAGGTCAGTGGTTCAAGCTCACCAGTCACTCCTCAGAACCCCTATAGAGGGCTGCTATGGGTCATAACAGACTTAATGGCACTTAATAACAACAATGGACAAATTATTAAGGTAGATCTGGGATCAGAAACCAAGTATGCTTGACATTACAACCCAATTTCCAAATGCTATGTTAACAATCACAAAACAACAACAACAACAAAAACACACACAGTTATTTTAATAATATATAAGGTGGATTCAAAAAGTTTCATGGAAAAAATTTGTTATCTTTTAATTCCATTTTCATACGACCTTTTTGAAGTCCCCTCTTAAATAGTTAACATCATAAGGCATGTTATGCCTTCTAAAAATACCTTATATTATTTCTTTTAACTTACAAACTCCCTGTTATATTAGCCTATAATCTTTATTTTACAAATGGAGAAGTAGAAGTCCAGGGAAGTTAAATGACTTTTCCAGAATACACAGCTAATCATGTAGAATGCATTAAAGGCTGCACTGAAACTTTGTTTCAGCAAAACACACAAAGTTGACTACTTTACCAATGTCAAGGTACCTTCTTACCCAAGGTTTATATTCCTCCTCCCAATATGTGTGTGTGTGAGATGTCTCAATAGAGGTTGGCTGAACAGCAAGAGTGTTTTGAGAACTCCTAGTGATCTGAGAAACAGCAGGTACCCACATTAAAGCTGCCCTAATATAAGCAGGGACCAACAAGTTTAGTTCTGTGGGACAACTCTCTGAAGTTAATATTGAGAGATGTTAGTCAGTTTCTCCTCCATAAACAGAATTTACTACATTTTAAAAATGGCTTTTATTTCTCAGAGATGAAGAAATACTTATCAGCATGCATGCTTTGGCAATTCATAAGTACTTTCCTGCCACCAGCAAAACCAATCATTTCATGTTGAGATTAAAAAGAAAAGAAAAAGAAAAAACAAAGTGCAAGTGAAATTCAGGCTGTTGTTGGATTTCTCTCCCCCTTGGAGAAATGAGAGGAAAAACAATATTGACTGCTTGAAAGGCAAAATCTGACTGCATTTGTAGGATAATGAGGAAGAGAATGCAATTTATTATCAAACATCAGTGATAGATTCCTTTTGTTTCTACTTCAGTCCTCATGAAGCCCTAATATAAATCTAAATGAATGTATTCTTTAAGGATCTTGTAGTTTTGTGTTGCCATAATTTGGTTAAAATCTCAAAGGAAAGAAATGTGTCCTTTATAAACTTGATTTCAGAAAAACGAATATTTAAGACAATTCTAATGATACTAGTGGGAAGAAAGTTTTTCAACTATCCTTGTTCAGATATGATGTAAAAATCCATTTGTTTTGTGAGTGAAATGCAAAGAACTTATGAGCTGTAGGGCTATTTATGTGCCTTTCATGGTACTGTGGAGAAAGTTTATAAAGAGAATATGTAGGATGCTTTAAAGCTATCTTGGAATGATTTCCAAAAAACGAAAGGTGCCAATATTTGCTGAAAACCTTCAATGGACCAAATATTTGGCAAAGCATTTGCAAATGTGAGTTGAACCCTTACTCTAGCTCAAGAAGACTCTGGTGACTCCATTTCAGAGATACGGATACAAGTCTCTGAGATTCAAAGACATTTTAAAACATTCAAGGGTAAGTAAAAAGAAAGAAAGAAAGAAAGAAATTGATATGAAAGCATATAAAATTTTATTAAATATTAGAATGTGAAACTATTGTTGCTTATAAAACTCCAACTAGATCTATAAATTTATATAGGTTGTGTTTCCATCTCTCTAACTCATCCCAGGGAACCCTGGTGGCACTGTGGATTAGATATTAGATTGCTAACTGCAAGGTTGGTGGTTCAAACCCACAAGTCACTCCATGGGAGAAAGAAATAGCTGTCTGCTCCTGTAAAGATTTACAATTTCAAAAATCCGGTATAGGGTCACTATGAGTTAAAATAGACTCATCCACAATGGGCTAACCCTTTTCCAAAGAATTTTTAATGCTTTTATTTACACCGTAATTAACTGGCCTTTTTCACATCCTCAAGAGACACAAATCATTTTTATTTTAAATGTTTCAGTTTCAGTAACAAAAAGAAGTCTGAAGGGGCAAGAGCAGGACTGTAAGGGGGATGGGGCAAGTTTTCTCAGCAAAATTCTCTAGTACAGTCCTTGCTAGCCTCAAAGATGAACAAGTTCATTGTCCTGATGGAAAACAAAATTTTTTGACCAACTCTTCTGGCCTTTTTTTTGACCAGATCAGTTTTCATTCTCTTAAAAAGTTCTTCATAATATGCGCCTATGATTATTCTGGGACCTTCAAGAAAATCCATCTAGATTTGAAGTCTCAAAAAACAGTTGCTATAACCTTCAAAGCTGACCTCTTTGCCTTGAAAGTAACGTGCCCACCAAGTCCCTGCTGAAGCCAATGTTTTGATTGGCTCTTGTTCTCTGAATCATATTGATTAAGTACAAGATTTCATTACTGATTATGATTCCTTCCATACAATCATTTTGATTAGCTTCTATTGTTGGAAAGATCAGCTATTGGAGATAGCTGATCTTTACACAATGTTTTTGGAGTCCAATACGTTGAAAGCTTGCTAAGACTGAGATATTAAATTAAAATTTTAAATTCCATATGATGTGAGATCCTAGCTTAAGTAGCTACCATGTCAATATTAATTCTGTGACCTTCCTCCACCAGTTTCTGAATTTCAGCCACAGTTTCTTCATTCATCCAGGGTTATGGTCTTCCCTCTCTTGGGTCATCTTTGAGGGCTTCCTGACTTTCCTTGAAACACTTGATCCATCTAAAAACTGTTGATTTATGTTTGGTAACATGCCTGCAAACTTGTTGCCAAGCTTCAGTGATTAGAGAAGATATCCACTTGAATATTGTTAAAAATTGGATATTTGCCCTGGCTTCAAAATTGTTCTTTTTCCTATGATACAAGAAGTACCTCTGTGTGTGTGTGTATGTGTGTGTGTGTGTGTAGCAGTACCATAACGAAACAAAGATGATTGTATTAATGAGACAATGAGAGAATTTGTTTGCAGACATTCACTGATCACAGAGACATGTTTAACTATGTTTTGTTTGAAATAAACCCATGCATGTATGAGCATGCATGGGTATAGCAGCTATACTTCTGGACTTTACCCTCATATAGCTAATGTACGGTGGTTAACATCGGTCATATTGTGGTGGCTTATTTGTTGCTCTAGAAGCTCTTCCAGTACAACTTCAAATACCAGCAGGATCACACATGGTGAACAGATTTCAGAGGAACTTCCATACTGAAACAAACTAGAGAGAAAGATCTGCTTATCTGCTTCCAAAAATTAGCCAGCAAAAACCCTATGGATCACAAGAGAATATGATCTGCTACAATGCTAGAAGATGAGTCCCCCTGCCTTCCAATGCACTCAAAACACACAGTGGCCACAACAATGGTCTCAAACACACCAATGACCAGAAGACTGAGTAAGATCTGATAACATTTCATTTCATTGCATATGACATCACCAGGAGTCAGAGCCAACTGACAACAACAATGTATGTTGGAGCTTCTCGGTTTCTTATTCAAGTATAAGAAATACTACGGTATACTGTAAAGGCATCTTTTAGTATTGTGACTACAAAATACATGTGCAAAGCATTTCTGACTTCTTCGGGCTTCACAACAGGGAAGGAGACTCACACTCAAAACCAGCCAAAGGCAGATTCCTATGAAGCAGAGATCAGACATGTCTCCACCTTCATTACTCTATTCTGACACCAACCATCCCTCCCATGGCACTCGCTGCTTCTCATCTGGGTTCGAAAATCCATCACAATGGCCACACAGAACTTAAAACAAAACTCACATTTACGGAGTTTATCAGAGACATGTTGTTGTTGTTGTTGTCAGGTGCCATCGAGTCGGAACCGACTCATAGAGACCCCATGCACAGCAGAACGAAACAATGTCCGATCCTGGGTCAACCTCATTACCGCTGCCACACTTGATGCCACCTGGCCAATCCATCTCGTTAGGGGTCTTCCTCTTTTTCTCTGACCCTCCACCCTACCCAGCATGACATCCTTCTCCAGTGACTGTTTCCTCCGGACAATATGTCCAAAGTAGGAGAGACGAAGCTTAGCCATCCTGGCCTCCAAGGAGCACTCTGGCTGCACTTCTTCCAAAACAGATCTATTGGTTCTTTTGGCAGTCCATAGCACTTTCAGTATTCTCCTCCAACACCACAACTCAAAGGCATCAATTCTTCTACGATCTTCCTTATTCACTGTCTAGATTTCGCATCCATACGAGGCTATTGAAAACACAATGGCCTGGGTCAGGCGCACCTTAGTCCTCAAACTGACATCTCTGCTCTTCAATACTTTAAAAAGTTCCTGTGCAGCAGATTTGCCCAATGCAATACGTCGTCTGATCTCTTCACTGCTGCTTCCGCAAGTGTTGATAGTTGATCCAAGAAGAATGAAGTCCTTGACAACTTCAATCTTTTCTCCATTGATAAGAATGTTGTTTATTGGTCCAGTGGTGAGGATCCTTGTTTTCTTGACATGGAAATGTAATCCATATTGAAGGCTGTGCTCTTTAATCTTCATAAGTAAATGTTTCAAGTCCTCTTCACTTTCAGCGATCAAGGTTGTATCATCTGCATATCGCAGGTTGTTAATGAGTCTTCCTCCAATCCTGATGCCACGTTTTTCTTCATAGAACCCAGCTTCTCGTATTATTTGTTCAGCATACAGGTTGAATAAGTATGGAGTTTATCAGAGACATGAGCAGGGTACAATTCAGGATCAGAAACAATTCAAGATGCAACCATTTCCCAATAAAAGATGCCTCTTCTCTGCCACACTGTCATCACCTTTGCTCTTTTTTTTTTTGGTCGTTTAGCCACATGGCCCCTCAGACTTTGCCCTGCTTTGGCAAGTGTTACCCAGTTCCTTTAGCTAGTCTGTAACTATTCATAGGGCACATTGTGCAAGACAGCCTCCTGCTCATAGGCACTCAGCTTTATTGAAATCATGGGCCTAAAATTCTGTGGCTGTTCTGTCTCTAACACCTCCGCCACCACCTCTGCTGTCACCATTTATTTTAGGTAAGGATCTCACTCTCTGCTCATGCTCATTTTTCTTTATGATCCTGGGATCTTCTGTTTCTGCTTCTGAGGTGGTGCCTTTTAAACCTAGTGGGTTAGTAAACTGAACAAATCCCAATGTTAGAGTCCTACACAACCTATTTGCTTGGTTCCATCCAATCACTAAGGCACTCTGGTTGCTTAGTGGTTACGAATTGGGCTGCGAACCTTAGGGTCAGCAGTTCGAAACCACCAGCTGTTCCGTGGGAGAACGATGAGGATTTCTGCTCCCATAAAAAGTTACAGCCTCGGAAACCCTGTACAGAGTTGCTATGAGTCAGAACTGACTCCACGGCACGTAACCACAACAACAACCCAATCACTTGGAGGAAATTAAGATGATGTTGAATACAAAAGCCATATCAAGTAAATTCAGGGTAACACAGACCACCTGCTGGTTTTCTAGTCAATACATGGAGGATAATCCCCCATTCCATCACATCTATTACTGTTAACTTTTAAAATCATAATTATGTTAACAATTTATTCACAATTGAATCATAAAATCCTATCAATGTCTTCCCCAACCCCTCCCTTCACCAGGCCCATCTGGAAAAGAGGAAACTATTCAGGTGAGATTCTTCCTTTTTCCTGTCATTCTGAGATTAAACACACCAATAAAAGCTTGTAAGACAGCAGCTTCATGCCTTTATCCCTCCCCCACCATTTCTTATAGCCAATTTCTAAATTGCCTGTCCCTGCAAACTAGTACTTTGAGGAGACAAGAACGTTCCCTGATTTGAAGAATCTTCCATTCAGGTTAGAACTTTGAGCAACTGCATCCATAAGGAAAAGTCTAGTACATCAAACTGTAGCAATTTACACCTGCTCACAGTATCAAACATCTTTCACTTCATCTGGTTGTGTTCTGGTAAACTCAAGCCATCCAAGCTAGGTCAAATGGATACCACATACAAGTTTGGGAGTTCATATACAACTCCTTGCATTTAAGACCATCTGATCCCTTCACTTTCTCAGATGTTAGATATGAGCCTATAGGCTCAAAAGTTCAAAGAACTCCTTAAACTTCAGACCCACAGCCTTTTCCCTTCGGTTATCATATCTAGCCACTGTGGACCAGATCAAAGGCTGCCAATGGAACACACACAAATTCAGCTTGCCTCTTCATTGTTACATTTCTTCACCTCTGCGCAATAAGTAGACCCAGGTGAGCATACTAAACTGTCTGCTGCTTGCAGGCTTCTTTAACTTTCAGTCCTTGTTGCTGTTGTTAAGTGCCATCGGTTCCAACAGACAGCAACCATGTATAAGATTTCTGAGGAGTGCCTGGTGGGTTTGAACCACCGACCTTGTGCTTTACAGCCCAGTGCTTATCCTGTAGCACCACACCAGAAATCCTGTTGTTGTTGTTGTTGTTAAGTGCTATCATGTCAGTTCTGACTAGTAGGGACCTTGTATAGGGTTTCTGAGGAGTGGTTGGTGAGTTTGAACCACCGACCTCATGGTTCAAACTGACTTTGAGGTTCAGTGTTTGTCCTATAGTGAAGTCCCAGAAGGCAGTTTTCTCTGATGGGCACAAACTTTTCTTGCCTTGTTGCCGCCAAGACTTGCTTGAAACTGAAAAAGTCAGTCTTTTTTTTTTTCCTCTGCAGTCCTCTCTCAATCATAAATCTGTTCTCTCAGTACTTCTGGGTGGGTTTGAATGTCTTTTCAAATACAAATATCCCAACTATGATGGTTCTGGTTGGAGCCCAAGATTCCACCGAAAGTCCACTGGACTGCAAACCAAAAGGTCAGCAGTTCAAACCAGCTGCTCTTCATAAACCCTACATGGGGTCCTATGTGTAGGAACCAACTTGAAGGCACTTAACAAGAACAACAAACTCAGTAGTTCTGGGTAGGTCTGCATGTCTTTCCAAATACAAATGTACCAACTGTGAAGGTTCTGGTTGGGACTCAGGATTCCACCTAAGTTCCCATACTCATACTATACAGGCATAAAACAAAAAGTTTTGCTGGGAAAATTGCTGCTGGGAAAATTCTAACTCCCCTTTTAGCAACTCTACCCAAGTATTAAGGAGCTCTGGTAGCATAGTGGTTACGAATTGGGCTGCGAGCCTTAAAGCCAGCAATTCGAAACTACCAGCTGTTCCATGGGAGAAAGATGAGGCTTTCTGCTACCACAGAGATTTACAGCCTCAGAAACCCTGTACAGGGTCGCTATGAGTCAGAACCGACTTCACAGCTCATAACAACAACAACAACAACAACAGCAAAAACAACCCAAGCATTGGCTGAAGACCAGTTTACAAGCTCTCTCTAATTTTAGTTCCCAACATTCATTTACATCACATATGTATGTTTTATAAACGTAATATAGATAAACCAATATCCACAAGACAGTCAAACACATAGACCTTTTGTGTATAATGAGTATCTGAATTAAATGTTAAATACCATGCTTAAAGTATCTAGAATAGTGCTTAACCCATTTTGTTGTTAAATGCTGTCAAGTTAATTCCAAGACATTGCTACCATATGTAGGGTTTCTCAGGACTGGCTAGTGGGCTCAAATCACAAACCTTCCAATTAGCAGTCCAGTGCTTGTCCTACAGTCTTAAACCAGGACCCCGTTTTAAGAGGTTTTTTTTGTTTGCTTGTTGATTTGTTTCCTTTGCTGAACATACTTTTTTTTTTATGATTTTTCATGGTGCTACAATGACCATTGAGCCCAATGGACAATGATTCCAGCTCCTAATGATCTTTTAACAATAAAAAATAGAGAGTTTAACTTACTGTGTGATATTTCTTTTTTATCTTAAAAGATTTATATGGTGCATGTTAGCAATACATTCACAGAAACTTGCCTAAGCCATTTTAACACATTTTGATGTCCAAAAATCTCCCCTTTTATTATTTCTTATATTATCTATAGTCAGGGTGAGCAAAATGATGGAGTGGAGAGACATTGAACTTTTCTTGGTGTTTGCACATTTTCCATAAAAAGTAGCTACTGTAGTTATTTGTTCTTATTTATTGAATTATTTGCAAAATGTTCAGAATTCAGTATTTTTCTTAAAGGCAAATGCTTGTTGAATTATTTGTAGACCTACTTTCTCAAAATAATAATTAGAGTATCTGCTGTCTACATCAACTACAAGAGTGCAGTACAAAACATTTATAATTTAGAGTGTTTTCTGTGCAGTTTTTCTTCCTTAGCTAATCGACTCTACACTTTGAAAGGGCGTAGGAACGACTTTTGAAAGCACTGTCCCGGCATGCTGTATGTTAATGGAGGTTGGACTCTTACAAAAGGTGGTCAGGAAAAGCCTTACTGACAACTTCACAGTAGAATCAAAACCATACGGAAATAGGGAGAGCAATGTAGACATCTGGGCATAAAGTAGTTCTAAAGTAAGCTCTTGGCTCTTGTGCTCCAGAAATCCTGATGTGACACTGTGGAATAAGCACGGAACTGCTAACCTCAAGTTGGTGGTTCAAACTCACCAGCTACTCCTCAGAAACTCTGTACATGCTTACTATGAGTCCAAAAGACTAGATGACATTTAACAACAGCCAGGAAAGAAAGCGTTGCTGCATGGCACGAATACAGGCAATGAGAAGCGAGCGGAATTAAATGAGAACAGCGAGGTAACAGAAACCTCATTTATATACACTTTCAGACCTTGTTGTGGTTAATTAATTTTTTTTTCAATAATACTCAATCTTTTCCTCACATTTATGGAAGGATGTCCAAATTCTGTTGGCTTGACAAAGTACTAGGAATTGCAAACCTAGAAACATGCTGCTCAGGTCTCTTTAAAATAAGCCCACTTCAGGGGGCATGTTTGGACTCACAGCCCCCGCTGCTCTCCTACTTTATCTACTTACTTTGAGGCTATATTCTAGTGCCGTCAAGTTGGTTTCAATTCACAGCAACCCGATACAGGATTTCCAAGGAGCAGATGTTGAGCTTGAATCGTGGACCTTGCCATTCAAACTGACCTTGTGCATTAATCCACAGGACAACTGCAGGACTCCTCTAATGATTGAGCGTGGCATGAGCACTTGTATCAGCACATTCTGTAGGATGCAAGACCTCTCTCATGAAATCTTTGTTTCAAAGATTGTTAACTGGTTTAGAGCTGCACCACAAGGAACTCTGATAGCGTAATGGTTACGACTCGGGCTGCGAACCGCAAGGTCAGTAGTTCGAAGCTACCAGCCATTCCGTGGGAGAAAGATAAGGCTTTCTGCTCCCGTAAAGATTTACAGCCTCGGAAACCCTGTACAGAGTCGCTGAGTTGGAACTGACTCCATGGCACATAACAGTAACAACAATCTGAGATTAGTGTTTTTCTACTATTTCTTCTTTCTACCGCTCCTTTCAGTTGGCAGACTTACGTGGTAACTCCATCAAAAGCTCTTTTTTCCTACTACGGTTCTCTAACCTTTATCGTACACTGGCTTTACTCCAAGAAACGTCTAGTTGAACGTACCTTGAAAATATCTGCTTCTCAGAGTATCTGAACATCTCGAGTTTAGCTTGTCATGTGACATACATCGGCCAACAGCTAGCACAACAGAAATAATGCAATGCAGATGATTGAAATGCACTACATCATTGGGCTTATGCTCTCTGTTGTTGTTGTTGTTGTTGTTGTTAAGTGCCATCAATTCAGTTCCGACCCATAGCGACCCTGTATATGGTTTCCAAGGAGCAGCTGGTGAGCTTGAACTGCCGACCTTGCAGTTCAAACGGCTTTGCAGTCTGGTGCACTAACCCACAGTGCCACACCTCACCAAGAGACACATATGCTGGTCCAAGGAACATGTGAAGCAGAGTAGAGTCCAATCTGTGTCTTGAACCAGTGAAAGTGAGCTGAGAATAAAATTAAACCACAGATATGAAAATAAATAAAATATTGTAGAATCAGTCATTGAGATTTAGCTTTATCTGTTACACACAGAGCTTTTACAGTCTCTTTCTTTTCTTCTTTCTCTCTTTCTCTCTCTCTTTCTTTCAATAAAACAGACAACTACTGGAAAATCTGGAGAATTTGGAGTATAGACTGACATAATCTGATTGATGCTATTTTAAAAAGCTCTTACTGCTGGGGAACAGGGCTTCAAATTGGTTTATTTCATTTGGACTCTCTGCTGTGAATTTGCATTTCCACTCCAGCTATACTGAATCAAAATCTACCTTTTAAGAATACTCCCTGGTGAGTCATAAAGATTGCAAAGTGATACATAAGAATCAGCTGGGAGTATTGTTAAGACAGATTCTGATTTAGTTTATCAGAGTGGAAATGTAAATTCTCAACAAAAGTCAAACCAGAATGGACTAGTTGGAAACCCTGGTTGAAAATAGACTGAAAAGTCTAAATGGCATAAACAGGCATTCCTGGGTCAGATGGCAGACTAGGCAGTCATACTACAGAGACCCTCTACAACAAAGATACAAGAGATCAAATGAAAAAAAAAAACAACCAAAAACTACAGATGATAATCCTGGAATCCTGAGCTTCAGATGGAAGGATAGAGAAGTGGACTCATTGCTTACAAAGAGAAGAAGCTGAACAAGGGCTAAACTGTTTGAATTTTGCAGGCAGGGCTAGATCCTAGGGACAGCCTGACGGCATGGATACGCACCAGTAACTGGTGATGAGAAAGAAACAATTGTCTCTTATTCCCTATACTGCCAACCCTGACCCTCACTCATCCCCAGCATAGCCTTTACTCTGCCAGAGGTCAGAGCTACACCCTTGTGAGATGTGTGATAGTAAATCAGGCACAGGATACAGCACGCTGGCACCTAAAGCCATGTAGACTCTACTTCTTCAGATCTGCAGAATACACAGAGACAGTCCTCTGCCAGTCCAAGACTCTCATAATCAGCCATTGTGCCCCCAGCTGACCTCTAGATTTAAGAAACTTCCTTCTGGGAACAAAGACCATGCTTAGGACTTGCACAACTGCTTTTGGATTGGGTGTCCTGAACATAGGCAACCTGAGCTGAGTAAAGTACCGTCTCATCCGTCATACTCCTTCCTCATGAACTCCTTGTCTGGCAGGAGCCCCCACAGTCTTCTCCTCCTTGGGTCTGTTGCCTTACCTAGTTTTTCTTTTCCTTGTTTCTTTTTCTTATTCTTCATATTCTCTTTCTCTTCCATTATACATCAATAAGTATTTTAAGTCCTCTTTGCTTTCAGTAAGCAAGGTTGTATCATTCTGCATATCATAGAATTTCTTCTTTTCCAGATTGGTCTGATGAAGGTGGGCAGGGGATGATGTTTATAGGATTTTTATTATTTCAATCATCATTAATTGTTAGTAGGATCAATTGTGGAGTACTAAAGTGGCACTATAAGGAGCTCTGGAAGCGTAGTGGTTACAAATCAGGCTGCGAATCACAAGGTCAGCAGTTCGAAACTACCAGCTCTTCCATGGGAGAAAGATGAGGCTTTCTGCTCCCATAAATATTTACAGCCTCAGAAACCCTGTACAGGGTCGCTATGAGTCAGAACCGACTCCATGGCACATAACAACAACAACAAAGTGGCACCGTGGGTTAATGGCCTAGACTGCAAGGATGTTTTGAACTGCTAGGTTGATGGTGCAAACTCACCAGTTGCTTCCTGAAAACCCAATACGGGGTTGTTATGGGTTGGACTTGATGACGCGGAACAACAACGACAAGGATTATTTGTGGTTGTCAAAACTGTATTTGTAGAAGGTGAGTAATTAAAAGGGTGGAATAGTTTATCTTCATTACAGGAACAGATGATCTTTGGACCATCAAGAAGGAAGAGCATGAGTGGAATATGGGATTTCTGTCTGGAAATTGGTGGCAGAGAACATAACACCAAAGGCGATGGCATGGAGAGGCAGAGCACATGTGGAATCTAGGACCATGGACTGAGTAAGATTGTGTACCTGTGAGCAAGAGACTAATTTGTAGAATGTGCTCTTTAAACATATGAATATGTGTTTTTGTTTTGTTTTGTATGTGTGCATCAAATGCTTTTGCTTTGTTCAAGTGTAAATGGGGGCCAGTGAGTTTTTGATAGTACCAATTTTAGTTATATAACATTAGGTGCGAGTATGACTTTATAATTTTATTTATTTAGAGATTATGCATGCAATTTATAGGTGCCAAGTTTACAAGAGTAGACTTGAGTAACAATTAGGATTCTATGCCAACTTGACTAGACCAGGATTTCCAGTGTTTTAGAAGTTGAGATGTGTTTATTCCTATGGTGATGAAATCTAATACAGGCATAGTTAACTCTGTGATGATTGGCTATAAGTAGTCAATCAATCAAAAGGATGTTTCCTTGAGGGTGTGGCCTGTTCCCAATATAATGGACACATTGGGGAAAGGCTCTCTCTCTCCTCCTTTGAGGATCCAGGACTCTACAATTGTAAGCTATTGCCTTGAAAACAAACTTCTCTTTATAAAATACATACATATAGGTATTTCCTTTGCTAGAAATCCCAGCCTAAGGCATCCTCTTATTTTCTGACCCTCCACGTCACCAAGCATGATGCCCTTCTCTAGGGTCTGGTTCCTCTTAATTGTTGTTGTTGTTGTTGTTAAGTGCCGTCGAGTTGGTTCCGACCCATAGTGACCCTGTACAGGGTTTCCTAGGGTGTAAATCTTTATGGGAGTAGAAAGCCTCATCTTTCTCCCGCGGAGCGGCTGGTAGTTTCGAACAGATGACCTTAAGGTTCGCAGCCTGATTCGTAACCACTACGCTACCAGGGCTCCTTGATAACATAGCTGAAATATGAGAGATGAAGTCTCACCATCCTGGCTTCTAAGAAGCATTCTGGCTATAGTTTTTTTTTTTTTTTTTTTTTTTTTTTTAGCTCAAATTTGTTTGTTTTTATGTCAGTCCGTGGTATGTTTAATATTCATCTCCAACACCATAATTCAAATACATCACTTTTTTTCCAGTCTTCCCTATTCATTGTCCAACTTTCACACGCATATGAGGCTACTGAAAATATCAAGGCTTGCATCAGGTGCACCTTAGTCCTCAAACGAATGTCTGTGTTCTTGAACACTTTAAAGAGGTATTTGAAGCCGATTTCTATGAATATTGATGGTGAATCCAAGTAAATTGAAGTCTTTGATAATTTCAATCTTTCTCCATTTGCTATTGTTGTTGCTAAGTGCCAGCAAGTTGGTTCCAAGTCATAGCAACTTTGTATGGACTTCCTGAAGTACAGCTTGTTGGTTTGAATCAGCAACGGTGTGGTTCAAATTTATCTTGTGATATAGTATACTACAGGGCCACACTAGGACTCCTTTTTCTATGATGTTAGTTCTTGGTCCAGTTGTGAGAATTTTGAACTGTCGATCTTATAGTTAACAGTCCAGTGTTTATCCTACTGCATTACACCAGGTACCCAATCCAGATATGCTATTTTGTTGTTCAGTACCATTGAGGTGGTAATGACCCTACATAGAACTTCTAAAAAGTGGCTGATGGGTTTTACATTGTGGTAAGCAGTCCAGTGTTTATCCATACCAGGGCTCAAATCTAGATATTGTTGTTGTTGTTAAGTGTCATTGAGTTGTTTCTGACTCATAGCGACCATAAGACTTCCAAGGACTGGTTAGTAAGTTTGAACAACTGACCTTGTTGTTTAAACCAACCTTGAATTCCAGTGACTATCCTATGGTGCCACACTAGAACTCCAATGTGTATATGGTTGTTGTTGTTAAGTGCCTTCAAGTTGATTCTGACCCATAGTGACCCTATATAGGGTTTCCAAGGAGCAGCTGGTGAACTTGAACCACCGACCTTTCAGTTCAAATGGCTTTGCAGTCTGACACATTATCCCACAGCACCACACCAGGACTCCAGTGTATATGTTGCTGTTGTTAAGTGCCGTCGAGTCGGTTCCGACCCATAGCGACCCTGTACAGGGTTTCCGAGGGTGTAAATCCTTACGGGAGTAGAAAGCCTCATCTTTCTCCCGCGGAGCGGCTGGTAGTTTCGAACCGCTGACCTTAAGGTTCGCAGCCCGATTCGTAACCACTACGCTACCAGTGTATATAGAAGTATTTAAATTAAAACAAGACTGAAAATAGGGAGCCAGTTATACCAATTTATAATGAACACAAGAACACAGTAAAAAAGAGGGTATGGTGCAGGTGAAGGGCTTCCTAAGGGTGAGGCAGGTTAGGAAATTTCAGAATAAAACAAATTGTTTTAAAGTGGGGAAGAAATCAATAAATTGCAAGGTAACTTCAAATATTCACACACTTTCTCTTCAAAATAATAAAGAGGAAAATTTTAAAGATTTAGCATGTATAAGCAATTGATGACCTGGTCCAAAGTTTCCCCCTGACCTTTTTTTGATGATATTGAGCTTCTCTACTTTATCTTCACACAGATGTAGTCAAACTCATACCCATATATTTCATCTGGTAAGGTCCATGTGTATAGTCAATTTTTATGTGGTTGATAAAAGGTATTTGCAGTGAATGGGTCATTGGATATTCAAAATTTGATCATGTGATCTCCAGCATGATTTACATCACCAAGGCCATATTTTCTGACTTCTGATTCTTCCTCTTTGTGTTCTAACTTTTGTATTCCAATCATCAGTAATTATCAATGTATCTTGCTTGCTTGTTTGAGCAAATTCAGACTTGAGAAGATGGTAGAATTCTTCTTCTTCTTTTTTTGTTTTTGTTTTTTGTTTTTCATCTCTGGATTTAGTGTTTGGTGCCTAAGTTTGAATAACTGGTCTTCTTTGTATGCTTATAATATTTTCCTATCACAGACAACATTGTACTCTCAAGCTATACCTTGAAATGTTCTTTTGATGATGAATGTGATGTCATTCCTATTCAATTTGATGTTCTAGGCATAGGAAAACATATGGCTGTCTGCCTCAATATGATCAATACCAGTCCATTTCAGCTCATTAATTTCTGGGATATCAATCTTTTTGTGTTCCATTTTATTTTTTGACAATGTCTAATTTTTCTAGATTCATATTTCATGCATACAATATTCTGATCACTAATACATTACAGTTGTTTCTCCTTGTTTTGAGTTGTGCCCCATCAGCAAATGATAATTATGGAAGCTTTGCTCCATTCACATCATTATAATCAACTCTACTTTGTGTTTTTTGAATGCCTTATAACTTGAATAACTCATCTTCCAGCACTTTATCTGACATTGTTTCATTGTTAGTAATAAGGTTTTTAGTGGCCAGTCATTCAGAAGTTCTCTGCCTTTCTTTTTTCTTAGTCTGTCTTTCTCTGCAAGCTCCTCTGAGCAACATTGGTGATTCAGACTCATAGCACCGCTGTACAGTGGTTCTGATACAGTAAAGCTTTATGGGAGCAGAAAGCCTCATCTGTTTCCCATGGAGTGGCTGGTAGGTTCAAATTGCTGGCATTGTTAGTAGTAGTCTGACTGGTAATCCATTACACTACCAGGGCTCCTTTTGGTTATATTGTTGGTAGCATAGCTTCCAGAATTATAACAATATACAAACCACTATAATATTAAAAATTGACAGACGAATGGTGGTATTAATCATTGTTGTTTTTATGTGCCATCAAGTTGATTCTGACTCATAGCAACCCTGTATAGGATTTTCAAGGAGTGACTGGTGGGTTTGAACTGCCGATCTTGAGATTCAAACAGACCTTGCAGTCTAGTGCATTATCCTGCAGTGCCACACCAGGAGAGATGCAAATCAAAACAATTAGATATCATCACACCTCAGCATTAATAACCCAGCTAAAAACAAAAACAGAAATGTCATTGGACCATTCCTGTGGTGCTGGTGGGACTGAAAATGTTAAAACATCTGTGGAAAACATTATGATACTACCACAAATGATGGAAATTGGAAATACCATATGACTCAATAAAACTTCTACTTGATATATACCCTACTGAAATGAGAACCGTGACTCACATCAATGTTCATCACAGCACTATTCACAACAGTAAAGCGAGGGAAACAACTTAAATGTCCATGAATAGAAGAATGGATAAATAACCTTGGGTACATGCACACAATGAAATACTATGTAACACTGAAGACTTATGATGAATCTATAAAACACTTTATAACATAGATGAACTTGGGAGACATTATGGTGAATGGAATTAGTCAATCACAAAAGGAAAAATATGGTATGAGACCACTGTTATAAAAAGTCAAGAAAATGCTTTTACTCAAAAAGAAACATTCTTTAATGCTTACCAGGGGTGGTGCTTACCAGGGGTGGGAGGAAAGGAAGAATAATTTGCTGGTGAGAGGGCGATTTTGTTAGTTTTCTTAAGTGTCATCTAGTCAGTTCTGACTCAAAGCAATGCTGTGTAGGGTTTCCAAGGCTGTAAATCTTTGTGGGAGCAGAAAGCCTTATCTTTTTCCTAGAGAGGAGCTAGTGGGTTTTAATAACCAACTTTGTTGATTGCAGTCCAATTTTTATCCCACAGAGTCACTGTGCTCCCCCACAAGAGGGTGGTAATGGTGGTGGTTATGTATCATCAAGTTGGTTATGAATCATAGCAACCCAGTGTAGGGTTTTCAAATCTCTAAGTAGAAAGCCTCATCTTTCTCCCGCGGAGCGGCTGGTAGTTTCAAACCGCTGACGATAAGGTTCGCAGCCCGATTCGTAACCACTACGCTACCAGAGCATCCATCTATAGTGGTTACAAATCAGGCTACGAACCTTAAGGTCAGCGGTTCGAAACTACAGCCGCTCCATGGGAGAAAGATGAGGCTTTCTACTCCCATAAAGATTTACACCCTCGGAAACCCTGTACAGGGTCACTATGGGTCAGAACCGACTCAACGGCACTTAACAACAACAACAACATGGGTAGATACATGTATGCATATTGATACACGGATGCATGTAGTAGAAACATCTACCACAGGCTGAGTGGGTGTTGGAGGGAGAATGGGAGTATGTCCATAGATATATAATGGTTTGTCAGAGGACATTTTTATATGGGTATCTTCCTTTGCTGCAAACATATCCATGAATGTGGTTGGGCATCCTTTCACCACACACTACTATTGAGTGGATCCTGACTCATAGCAAACCTGAATAGTGTTTCGGAGGCTGTAAATCTTCATGGGAGCAGAAAGTCTCATCATTCTCCCCTAGAATGTCCAGTGGGTTTGAACTGCTTACCTTGTGGTTAGCAGTCCTTTGCATATCCTACAGTGCCACTAGGGTTCCTTGTGGTGGAGCACACAGGAGGCAAAATGATCAAAACTTCTGAGATATTTGAAAACATCTTGAGAGAATGATTTGTTGGATCTGGGGTCTCACAACCATAGTCTCAAGTGACACAAAATATCATCAACAAACACAATGTTCTACAGCCCATTTTGATGAATAGAAACTAGGAGTTCATGAGTATCCATCTGAGGTACAACTACTGGACTCTCCATGTCTGGAGGAAAGAAGAGTGATGAATGTTGAAAACACTTGGAACAAATTAGCTCAATGGACTAATGGACAATGTGAACTTCAGTCTCTATGACTTTGAGACCAGAAGAATTATATGGTGCTTGGCTACCATTATCAACTGCTCTGAAATGGACCACACTAGAAAGTCCTAGATAGAGAGGTGGAAAACATAGGAAAAGTCAAAATCATAAAAAATGATCAAGCTTATTGGTCAGATAAAGACTAGTGGAACCTGAGACTTTGACTGTTGGTCATCCTTTAGATCTGGTACTGAACTTACCGTCAAGTTTGATTTTCAGTCAAGTAATAGGTGTATATATAGGAGGAATCATGACATTAGTGAAATATACACACCATAGAATGGCAAACCATTCAAGATCAAAGGGGCAGCATTTATGTACTGTCAAAATTCATAAGAGAGGGAAAAGGAAGAGGGCAGGAAACAAGAAACAAAGGAAGCACATGGGTTAAGTGATATTACTTTGAGGGGATTTTAATCATTCAGATGAAACCAAGTATACAATTTGCTGAATGTAGAACTGATGATGTACTCTATAAACTTTCACTGAGTTCCCAATAAAAAGTTATTTAAAAAGAATCCAGAGGATTCCACTAAGTGGCTTCAAAATGAATCCAGTCAAAAATAAATCCAGTCAAGAAGTAGAACAAGTTGGCGGTATCAACAGTTGAAAATCCCAAACCCATCCCACAATTATAGAAGAAAATAATAATGTCCGGATTCTAGACACTTAAAGGATTGGAGGACAAAAGGGAGCACTGAATCTAATCAAAGGATAAAACTGAGGAGAGGGAAGGTTAGCAGAATGTCCTTACCCCACTCTCCCAAACTTAACATGCCATCTTGGGGTGATGGTAAATGGCACAGAGCACAGTGAGACCTGGATTTTCAGGTCATTCAATCTCCAGAGAAGGCACCAAGGGCAGGAAACCTAAGCAGACAAACTTAAGAAAGAGCATGTGGCATGCCACAGATTTGGGAAGGTTTGAGTACTGGGTGAAAGCAGGTTTGAAGCTCAGTGGAACCAGAACTTTGCAAACAAACTCTGGTGAAAGCACCAGGGCCAGGGGAACTTGAGCACACAAACCTAAGAAAGAGCGTCACGTCACACTGCCGGCATGAGACCACATGGATAGTAGAAGGGAGCAATGAGGATTTTGTGAACAAACAGGCCTGGTGAGCACAGCTCAGACAAGGACAACTGAGCAGGCAGACCCAAGAAAGGGTGTCCTGAGGCCTGACCTTTGCAAACAGTCAGAACCCAATGAAGGCAACTGAGAATCCTGCCTTCAGCAAATATCGCGTGAGCCTGGGTTCCTAGACACATAGGTCAGGGATGTAGACTCAATGAGCACAGTGGCGCCAGAAGAACCTAAGCAGTTAGATCTGGGGCCGAATGGCATAGTGAGCACAATGAAAACTTGGATTATGATGCATCCCAAGAAGATGCAAAGAGATGTAACTGGGCAGGAGCAATGAACAACGAGGATACATGGTAACTTGGCAACAGCTGCTGCATCCACAGTGGAATGCTGTGACTTCTGTAGCATAGATGACATTTCTGGGAAGGGAAGCGTGGGCTCTGTATGTCACAGCTCTACAGCCTACATGGGTGGTCTGGTGGCAGAGTTGCATGATCAAGGGCAAAGGAGGGGTTTGTGGTGAGTGATCCTAGATAATTGGTATTCCCAAGTGAGGTCTTAAATTGGAGGGGCTAAGCCAGCATACATGGGGAATGGGGGTGAGTTAGTCTGGTACCAGAGTACCAGACTGTTCAATGTTGCTGCCCAATTGCATCTCATAATATAGGCAGCATCCTTAATATCTTGAGGATAGAAGACTACAGCAAGTGCTCCAATCCATTGAGTTTGGTGAAGATCTAGTGAAACAGTGATGGTCACTACCCCTGTGCACGGAATCTAATAGGACAGGGACAATAGCATGTATATTCAGATGAAGAGTCTGGAGTTGAAGTAGAAAACTACAAACTTCAGCTTAAAATGATAATAGCAATTATAAAGAACTGCAAGTCCAAGGAGAAGGAAAGGATTTCATCTCTAGGGTTATATTCCATTTACAGCTTTGCCATTTATAAAAATAAAGAGTAAAGGTAGATGATGTTGCTGCTTTAGTGGGCTGATGCAACATAAATTGGTTGTGTCAGTCACTATTTTATTTCATTATCAATATGCTTTAGTGGAAATCAAAAGTACAGTTATTGGATTCCAAACCGTATGACTTTAATGATATCTTTCATATATTTGACACCTGTGTGTCCTTTTATCAGAGACTTGAGACCAATAGAATTGAATTTACAGTCAAGGAATCAATATATACATCTACAGCAAACTTATTTTTGACATGGGTGCGTACAGCATTCAATGGGAAAAAATAGTAGCTTCAAGAAATATCACTAGTACAATTGTATCTCCACACAAAAAAGAATGAAGCTGAATTCCCTATTTCATATCATATACAAAAAAAAAAACAAAAAAAAACCCTGAAAATTTATCAAAGACCTAAATATCAAATATGAAAGTATTAACACTTAGAAAAAACATAAGGGTCTCATTAATGATCTTCAATTTTTCAGCATAGTCTTACAAAGGCACAAGCAACACAAGATAAAAGGGATAAATTGGACTTCATCAAAATTAAAATACTTGTGGATCACAAGGCATTATCAAGAAAGTGAAAGACAAGCTACAAAATAGGAAACAAAAAATACTTGGAAATAATACATTTGATAAAGATTTAGCATCAAGAATATATAAATAATTTCTACAATTCATTATCCAAAAGACAAATAAAAAAAATAGCAATTAAAAATTGGACAAAAGACTTAAATATGCATATCTTCAAAGTTCAGCCAGTAAATGAAAAAAAAAAAAAGCTAAACTTCATAAGTCATTTGGGAAATGCAAATTAAAACCACAATGAACTGCCACTCAATCCCCAGGAGAATGTGTGTA
>NW_006408716.1:639303-640236 GCF_000296735.1 Chrysochloris asiatica | reverse complement strand
ATGAAAAACAAGTGTTGATGAGAATGCAAATAATTTGGAACACTTGTGCATTGCTATTGGTAGGAATATAAAATGGTTCAGATTCTGTGTAAAACACTTTGCTGGTTCCTTAAACTATTTAAACAGAATCACTAAATAACTTCATGATTCCATTCCCAGGTGTATACATGAAAGATTTGAAAACAGGAACAAAAACAGATCCATGTACACAACCCAAGTGTCCATCAGTGGATGAATGGGTAAACAAAATGTAATACATACATAGAATAGAATATTATTTATCCATAAAAATGAATGAAATACTTATATAAGTTTCAATATGGATGGACCCAAAAAACATTATGGTAAGTAGAAAAAAATAAGCAATTCACAAAAATCCTATTTTATATGCATTCATTTATATGAAATATCATATTTAATATCAGATGCCATGGCAGGTGGACCATTATTCATCAGTCTCTTTGTTGTACTATGATGATTTGGTGTGTTGTGATTCTAGATACCACATCACTGGTATTTTTAATACCAGTAAACCCACCCATGTTGGACAGGCTTCATTGGAGCTTCTATATTAAGCCATACTAGGGAAAGGAAGAAACTAACCACTTGTGAAAGGTTAGCCACTGTACATCTTATGAATAGCAGTGGAATATTGTCTAATATAGTGCTGAAAAAGGGGCCTTCTGGTTGGAAGGTGCTCAAAATATGACTGGGGAAGAGCTGCCTCCTTAAAGTAGAATTGACTTACGACTGTTGGAGATGGGTCACAACTCAAAATGAGAAGAAAAAGTTGTGAACATCCATTAATAATAGAAGCTATATTTGTTGTTTGTTGTTATCAGGTGCCATCGAGTCGGAACCGACTCATAGCGACCCCATGCACAGCAGAATGAAACAATGTCCGATCCTGGGCCAACCTCACTACCGCTGCCA
>NW_006408716.1:632174-636877 GCF_000296735.1 Chrysochloris asiatica | reverse complement strand
ACTGGAATCTAAAAATTGGAAACAAAGAGGAATGATCAGTATTTGGAAAATGTTGCTTTGGTGCTAGATATGATACTGGAGATTGCATGATAGAATTCTGCAGAACCAGTGGCTTGTTCATTGCACATACCTTTTCCTAACAACATAAATGGTGATTATACATATGAGACCACACCAGGTAGAACACACAGGAATCAAATCAACTATAACTGTGAGAAGAAACAATGGAGAAACTCAATATCATCAACCAAAACTAAGCCAGGAGTTGGTTGTGGAACAGAGCATGAATGGCTAACATGTAAGTTCAGGTTGAAGGTGAAGAAAATTCAAACAACTCTGTAAGGACCAAAATATAACCTTGAGTATATCCAAGTAGCACTAAGTGAAAAACAAGGCTCCAGGAAACGATAGAAAAGAAATGGAAACATTTCAACAAACTGATGCAGCACCGGAAACACTCGTCTTTGTCAAGAAATTTGGAAGACAGCTACCTGTCCAACCAACTGTAAGAGATTCATCCATATCTATGCTCATTCCAAAGAATGGTGACCCAAAAGATTGAGGGAATCATTGAACAATGTCATATCACATGCAAGTAAAAATTTGCTGGAGATAATTTTTAAAGTGATTACAGCAGTACATAAACAGTGAGTTGCCAGAAACTCAAGCTTGATTCAGAAGAAGACATGGAATGATGGCAATCATTGCTGACGTTAGATGGATCTTGGCAGGAGCAATGTGTTCATACATAACAATTGTGAGGAATGTGCAGGATGGGGCTGAGTTTCATTTTGTTGAGCACTTGTTTGCTATGAGTCAGAACTGACTGAAGGCACCTAACAAAACAACACATCCCACATAGATTTAGAGGGCATCCCAAGAAGAGCTACAATGCATTAAACACTAATTATCCAAGACCAGAGGAGTTGTGGGTTGAGATGACATCAAGAACATCATACACGAAGAAAGCATAAAGTCATTTAAAGGACAGCAAAAACGAAAAGACTAAATTAGATGACAGAAAAGAATCTGAATTGCTCTTGAATGTAGAAAAGCTAACATGGCTGGAAGATATAGTAAAGTAAAAGAGCTTATTAGAAAATTTCAAGGATCAGGTCAAGAAGATAAAGTAAAAATATAATGAAATGTGCAAAGACTTGGAGTTTGAAAATCAAAAGTGAAGAACACACTCTACAATGAGCATTTCTCTAGCAGAAAGAACTGAAGAAAATATTCAAGCCTTTGTTTGCAATGATGAAGGATTCTATTGACAAGATGTTTAATGACACAGGAAACATCAGATGAAAGGAATACACAGACACTGTACCAAAAAGTATAGCTAGATGTTCAACAAGTTTAAGAAATAGCAATATAATCAAGAGCTAATGATATTGAAGGAAGAATTCCAAGCTGTACTGAAAACTTTGGTGAAACAAAGCTCCAGAAATTGACAGGATATAAATTACAATGCTTCAACAAATTGATGTTGTGCTGGAGGTCCTCACTTGTCTATGCCAAGAAATTTGGAAGACAGCTGTTCAATTGATAAGAAGAGATCCATAATTGTACCCATTCCAAGGAGATGTGTCTCAGCTGAGTGCAGAAATCAACAAATAATATCATGAAAATCACATGCACATAAAATTTTGCTGAAGATAACTCAAAAATATTGACAGGGAGCTGACAGAAACTAATGCTGAATTCAGAAGTGCAGTTGAAACAAGGATATCTTTGCTGATGTCAGATGGATTTTGGCTGAAAGCACAGAATATTATAAAGATGTGTTTACATGCGCTTTATTGACTATGCAAAGACATTCAACTGTGTGCATCATAACAAACTATAGATAATATTGTAAAAAAATGAGAATTCCAGAGTACTTAATTGTGCTCATGAGGAACCTGTACAAAGATTGAGAGATAGTCATCAAAACAGAACAAAAGCATATTGATTGTCTTAAAATCAGAAAAGGTGTGTGCCAGAAGATCCTTCACCATACTTATTCCATCTGTATGCTGAGCAAATAACCCAAGATGCTGGACTATCTGAAGAAGAACCTAACATCAGGATTGAAGGAAAATACATTAACAAAGTGTTGTAGGTAGAGTAGGTAGATAAAACAAACTTGCTTGCTGGAAGGGAGAGTACTTGAAGTACTTAATGTTTAAGACCAAAACTACAACCGTCAATATTAATTACACCCAAATAAGGAGCTCTGGTAGCGTAGTGGTTACAAATTGGACTGTGAACTGCAAGGTCAGCAGTTCGAAGCTACCAGTTGTTCCGCGGGAGACAGATGAGGCTTTCTGCTCCCGTAAGGATTTACAGCTTTGGAAACCCTCCTCAGGGTCGCTATGAGTCGGAACCAACTCGACGGCACTTAACAACAATGTAAAAAAAATGAAAATTCTCACAACTGGACCAATAAATAACATCATTATAAATGCAGAAAAGGTTGAAATTGTCAAAGATTTCATTTTGCTTGGATCCACCATCAACACACATGGAAGCAGGAGTCAGAAAATAAAAGGACTTATTACATTATGCAAATCTGCAGCAAAAGATCTCTTTAAAGTGCTTAAGATGTCACTTTGAGGACTAAGGTATACCTGACCCAAATCATGGTATTTGCAATTTCCTTATATGCATGCCAAAGCTGGACAATGAATAAGAAACGATGCATTTGAATTATGGTGCTGGAGAAAAATATTGAAAGTACCATGGACTGCTGAAAGAATAAACAAATCTGTTTGGGAAATAATATGGCTGGATTGCTTTTAGAAATGGTGCACATGTCCAAAGTACACGTACATCTCATGTACTTTGGACATATTGTCAGGAAGGATCAGTCCCTAGAGAAGGATATCATGCTTGGTAAAGAGTAGTGTCAATGTAAAAGAAAAAGAGCCCTAAGGAGATGGGTTGCCACAGTGGCAGCCATAATAGGATAAAACATAACAACAATTATGAGAGAGCTACAGGACTGAGCAATGCTTCCTTCTGTTAAACAACGGCTTACTCTAAGTTGGAAGCAACTCCAAGACATCTAACAATAGAAACAAGGCAAGTGGGGAGTTTCATATGTTTCTTTTCCATTGGCTTTGTATTCAGGGTGGGAAGGATGATGTAGCACACATGTTCCCAGTAGATTCATAATTGATTTAAGAATTCAGCCATGTAAAGTATCTTGCAAAATACCATGTGGCTGAAGTTCCACATTGCCATGTTGGAATTGTTCCTCTGTGGATCTATTCACAAATGTTTGCACAAGATTATATATGGATGTTATTCATAAGATTTTTTTTATAGTGGCAAATAATTTATAACAGCTGAAATATCTGTGAGTCAAGGACAGATGGCACATCATGCTGATGTCGAAAAGGATGAGAAAGCATTGTGCGTACAGATATTCCATGTTCTCATGCTGCCTTCACTGTTTTTTGGGGGTGGGATAATTAAACTGAGGCATTTATTGTGCTAGTAAAGTTGATAAGACTTACACAAGGAAATAACTTTATTTTACATGAGAAGAAAAAGGAGGAGGAAGAATTCAGTTTTCTCGAATGTCATTAGCAATAAGTTGTCAACCTAGAGTCAACATTTCCATGTACTGTGGGAAATTGCACAACTTTCACCAGCAATTTATTTCTTTATTTGACGTTGTTGTTGTGAATTGAGTGATCATTGACATGGGAGAACATCGGTTTTACACTCATCGTTTCATTGCATTGATTGCAATCTCCTCTGTGCACATTCATTCTGTTCCACAGTAGTTTTAAATTCAACAACAAACATTTCCTTAATTGTAATATTAAGCCTGTTTTATTCTTTCTACAGTATTCTAATCATCAAAGTGAAAAAAAAAAATATGGAGGGCCAAGAAAACTTCATTTTGTACCATTCCATGAAGAGTTTACCAAAAAAACTTAGAGTTTATATTTTTGAAATTTGTCCTAGTTTGGCAATGTAGGATAAGCACTAGAATGTTTAACCACAAGGTCGGTCATTCAAACCCACCAGACGCTCTTGGGAAACTCTATACAGGGTTGCTAAGTTGGAACTGATTTGACAGCAATTAATAACAACAAATGTATTGTGAATATATTTATTTAGTTTAATAAATAAACAATTATGGAATCTGAACATATGAAGGGAAAGTCTTATGAACCCTGCTGGTTATCAACATACATACACCAATAATAAGAAAGGTTTAATTTTTTGAAAATGGAAGATCCTAGGGTGTAGCTTTACTTTGTCAAATGTTGTTATTGTTTTCACTATTGTGGAGTGCCATTGAGTAGGTTTCAACTCATAGCAAACCTGCATTATTATTATCTGCTGTGACAAACTTGGATTCCTTAAATAGGTAAATATGTAGCTAACATATGTAAACAAGTTTTTGGTTGCAAGGAATGTATACAATATCTAGTTATAAAAGACCAAGAGAAAAGAAGATTAATAATTCAAAGCAAGATACATCAACTTGGATTTTCATAAAATAAATTCTCCATGTTCAATTAGGGTATGATACCTATTGTTCTCTGAGCCTACTGTTCTCTGAGAATAAACCTTTTACATCACTGGCGTTTTGCTATATCAACAGATATTAAGACATTTCATCAGAGGTTGTTGTTGTTAAGTACTGTCCAGTAAGTTCTTGAGTCATAGCTAACATGTATAGATTTTCTGAGGAGCAGCTGACA
>NW_006408716.1:616544-626849 GCF_000296735.1 Chrysochloris asiatica | reverse complement strand
CTATTAAATGGTTCTGACGCATAGTGACCTTATGTACAACAGAATGAAACACTGCCCGGTCCTGTGCCATCCTCACAACTGTTGTTAAGATTGAGCCCATTGCTGCTGCCACTGTGCCAATCAATCTCTTTAGGGAATCTTCCTCTGTTTTTCTGACCCTCCACTTTACTTACTATAGTGTCATTATCCAGGGACTGGTCCCTCCTGATACTATGTCTGAAGTATGAGTGATGAAGTCTCAACACCCAGGCTTTGAAGGAGAACTCTGGCTGTACTTCCAACACAGATTTGTTTGTTCTTGTAGCAGTCAATGGTACTTTAATAGTTTTCTCCTACACCAGAATTCAAAAGCATGCTCTTTCTTCATCACTCTCCAACTTTCACATGCATATGAGACCGTTGAAAATACCATGAATTGCATTAGCCAAATGTTAGTAATCAAACATACATCTTTGCTCTTGAACGCTTTAAAGAGGACTTGTGCAGCAGATTTGCATAATGCAGTGTGTCACTTGATTTTTTGACCGTTACTTCCATGAGTGCTGATAGTGGATCCAAGCAAAATGATATTTTAACAACTTCAATGTTTTATTCATTTATCATGATGTTATTTACTGGTCCAGTTGTGAGATGGAAAAACCAAAGTGGATGTCAGAAGACACTTGGAAACTTACTTTCCAACTTAGAGAAGCAAATGGAGGAAAAGAGGAAGTAAAAGAACTGAACAAAAAATGTCAAAGGGCAGCTCAAAAAGGCAAAGTCAAGTATTACAATGAAATGTGCCAAAACCCGGAGTTAGGAAACCGAAAGAGAAGAACAAACTTAGCATTTCTCAAGCTGAAAGAACAGAATAATAATAATAAAAAAATCAATATTCAACTTGTAATACTGAAAGATTCTATGGACAAAATATTGAATGATGCAGAAAGTATTAAAAGAAGATGAAAGGAATACAGAGTCACTGTTCCAAAAATAAATGGTTGATGTTCAACCATTTCAAGAGTTAACAACAATGTCAGACGCCAATGTTTGTTACTGAAGGAAGAAGTCTAAGGTGCACTTAAGGCCACAGCAAAATACAAGGCTCCAGGAATTGTTGGAATACAAAATGAAATGTTTCAAAAAAAAAGGATGCAACACTGGAGGTATTCACTTGTCTATTTCCAGAAATTTGGAGACAGTTTCCTGTCCAATTGATTGTACCCATTCCAAGGATAGGTGACACAACTGAATGCAGAAATCACTGAAAAATATCCTTAATATTACATGCAAGTACGATTTTGCTAAAGATAATTTAAAAATGACTGCAACAGTACACTGAAAGGGACATGCCAGAATAGAATTTTCAAGAACCTGTTGATAGGTTTGAAGAATGGGTTATGGGTTGTGCTGCTAACCAATGGCCAGAAGATGGAACCCACCAAAAGTTCTGTGGTAGAAGATTTAAGCTCTGTGTCTTACATTTCAATGTTATTGTTCTTAGGTGTTATTGAGTTGGTTTTGACTCATAGCAACCCCATGTACAACAGACAGAAACACTGCCCAGTCTTGTGTATCCCTCAAAAGCCCTTCTGATAAAATGTTCAAAGTATCAGAGATAAGTTCTGGTCATCCTAAGGAGCATTCTAGCTGGACTTCCTTCAAGACAGATTTGTTTGATCTTCTTGCCGCCCTTGGTACTTTTTTCATTTCAGAGAGAAAGTTCTCAGCATTTCACTTTTTAGAATCATGTTTGAGTTATTTTTTTTTTTTTTAACTTTTATTGTGAATTGAGTGATAGTTTACGTGGAAGAACACTGGTTTTACACTCATCTGATCATATTCATTTCATTGCAATGATTACAATCCCCTCCATGCAGCATCATTCAACAGTATTTGCTTCTATTCTCTCTTTTTGTTTGTTTGATTTTTTTTTTTTTTTTGGACGTACACAAAAACACTCAGGAATATATAATCATTTAAACAACTAAAGGGCACATTCTCCAAGTCTGCCTTGTGGCCACAAGCACATAGCCTTTCTCTTTCCATGAGTCTAGAGTCCTCACGTGCCCTATCTTTCCATGTCCTCATCTCTGGGTCCATCTCTGGCGTCACTGCTTCTCAGGATAGGGTCCCACATTCTGCTCATGGCCTTCTCCCTTAATAATGGTCCTTGGGTCCTCTATTCCTGGAATGTAAGATTAACTACTCTCCCCCTTTTTGTTACAAAACTTCTACCTTTACATATGTGACAATTGCAATTAGTCATAACAATTACTCACTATTGAATCACAAGAATCTTATCCTCATCTCCTTTCACCAGACCTGTCTAGACAAGATCAAAACAATTCAGTGGAGATTCTGCCTACCCCACACACTCTGAAATTAAACTCTCTCTTGAAAACTTGTAAGCCAGTCATTTCATGCTTTTCTAGCCTACCTGCCTCTCCCCCCAATCCCCACCCCTGCATTTTAGGTAGCCAGTGTCTAAGTTGCCTTCCCCCATCAACCCTGCATACAGAGAGGATAGTATGAAGACTTCTTCCCTCTCAGTTGTTATCTTAAGCTACTACATCCATAAGTATAGGTCAAGTTAATCAAATTGTAGCAATTTATACTTGTTTTCTTTATCAGTTTTTAAAATGTTCTAGTTGTTGAGTTCTGATCATCCAGCCATTGAAGCTAGGTCAAATGGGTAGTATCTACAAGTTTGAGCAGCTTCAGTCTCAGCTCTAGCCCTCCGTGACTGTGTCCTTGTCCATGGGCTCAGGTGTTCCCAGGTCTCATCATACTTCTGACCAACCAGCCCTTTTTCTTCTCTCATGTCCAGGTCGATGGGGGTCTGTGGAATATTGTTGAACTCAGCCCATATATTCATTGCTCCACTTCCTCCACTTGTACTCACCAGTGGGCCAATATGGTCTCCAGCAAGCTTACATGCCTGCTTGTGTCATCCCTTTGAGCTTCAGTTTTGGAGCAGGGCTTGTTCTGGATTGTTTGCCTTCATGACTTTCTGACCTTGTGGTTAGCAGGACAACACATAACATATTGTTTCACTAGGGCTATACAGGAAACTGCACAATTCAAGATTTACAGGAGATGGACTTATGAATAATATACCAAATTGAATAATGGTACCTAGTTCTTAAACAAAGTAAACATCATCTAGGATAATGCCAGAGTCAGCTTTGTTGATGATCAGATTGTTATGGACCCAGACAAGGCTATTACTAAAAAGACATAAAATAATGTTTCTTGCAGCAAATTGCTCTTGAATATATCCTCGTGTGAGCTGATGCCCACATTTCTAATTTTTTCTTCAGAAGCAGTCTCCTTCATGCCCTTTCTTCTTGATATGTCTCATGGTTCCTCTAGTGCACTGTGTATTTTTCCTTGTTACAGTAAGTTAGTAAGTCAATTTTTTTTTTATTTTTTTTTTTTACTAGAAGCAGTTTTCTAGTGCTTTTTATTTGCTAACTTGATCACCCTTATTCCCATAAAAATTCAAATGCTTATACTAAATGTGTTGTTCTTGTTGTCAGTTACTCCTATTCATGGAGTTGAACCAAAGACAACAAAATGCAGTGTTGTGTTAGCTTGCACAGTCTTTACAATCTCTGCATATTTGAGTGCATTGTTGCTACCACTGTGTATTTTTAGTGCCTTCTCTTCTGGATGCTCATCTTCCAGCACAGCATCAGATAATATTCTCTTGTGGTCCCTGAGGTTTTCGTTGACTGTTATTCAGAAGCAGTTCTCTAGGCCTTTCTTTCTAATTTGTCTTTGTCTGGAAGCTCTGTTGAGAGCTGTCCACCATGGGTGACCCTCTGCTGGTATTTGAAATACTGATGGCATAGCTTCCAGCGTCATAGCAACATGTCAACCATCACAGTACTGCAAACTGACAGATGAGGGGTGATTATGTAAACTACTCATGAAATAAAGCTGAAGAAAAACAACGAGGGGAAATTAAACTCCCCTTGTCACTTCTTTTGACTTACTTTTAAGCTTCATTAAAATTAAAAACTTAAAAAGAAAACACTTTGTACTGTGAAAGGAATGGCTGTTATAGTGGTTTTTGCACAAGAGTTATTTTTTTTTTTTTCAAAGTTCCATGTGTATCTTTTAGTATCTGGTTCTCTTGCAGTTGAGTTTTAGATGTGAATGTTTACATAGACTTTATTCATAATTTTCATATTAGGAAGCAACGAAGATATGCTTCAATAGGTGAATGGATTAAAAAACTGATGTGTATTATACATTGGAGTCTTATTTGATGATAAAAAGAAATTAGTTACTGAGCCATAAAAATATATGGAGAAACATTTTATACATATTGTTTACTAAAATAAGTTATGATGAAAAGGGTATCTGACCTCCTCTGACTTCATAAGAGGGGAGGGAGAGAGGAGAATCAAACTCAAAATCAGTCCAAGACCAATTTCTATGAGACTGAGTCCACACTCCTACTTTTACCAATTCTGAGACTGTTTCTCCCACAGAACTCTCTACTTCTCAACTAGGTTCAATAATTCATCATAATGGCCACACAGAACTCAAAGATGATACTTACAATTATCATGTTTATTAGGGACTTTAAGAGGTTACTATTAAGGATCAGAAATGCTCATGCTCAAGATATACTTCTCTGGTCAGGATGGCCTCTTCCTAGCCAAGCCCATAGACAGGCCTCTCTTTGGTCCTTGGCCTCTCAGCCAAGTGACCCTTTGGCATCTGCCCTGCTGGGCAATGCTACAAAGTTCAATCAAGGCTACTGATAAATGCCTATAAGGCAATCCACTATACTATAAGTCTTAGCCCAAAGTCACTTAACCCTAGCGCCATGGGTCAAACCTAGTTTCCTCAATTAAGTGCCTGGAAGCACCCAGCTCCACAAGTGAGCCTCCTGCCCAAAGGCATTCAATTTTCCTCAATCCCTGGCCTGGGAAACCCATTACTGCCTCATGCTATGGTTCTTGGTTAGTTCTGCTGTTGCTATCTGCCACTGCTTTGCTACTTCTCTGATTTCAATAGTTTCCTATCCCTGAATGGAAGAGGCTCAATAACAGAGATCTTGGGGGTACAAAGGACACACTGCAATCTGTGTAACTCTTCTTTTTTGATGGTAATGAGATCCCCTTTCCTGCTTTTGAGATGGGTAATTTAAAACCCAGCCCGATGGCAAATTGACTAATGCACCTGTTAGATTTCTAAGTTTTTACAATCAGAAATAACCAAGTTAGCTATCACTCTCAACTGAATTGTAAACTCCTGTCAGCATCTTCACCTTCTCTACCCACCCAGACCCATCAGGAAAAGAGAAAATATACCATCTGCATGCTCCCAACCAATGTTTGGTGGAGTTGTAAATACCATGGCTACAAGGTCCTTATTAAATTATTCATTATGCCATAGCTACCTACTGTATGAATATAAATATATAACATTCTGGAAAGGCAAAGTTATCGGGACAATGAAAATATCATTGATTGTTAGGGGTTGGAGTTTGGAGAAGAGGAATAAATTTTTTAAGTAGTGAAATAAAGATGCCCAGGTGTGATACAGTAGGATAAGCACTGGATCACTAACTTGCTAACCACAAGGTTGGTGGTTCAAACACAACAGCCACTCTTTGGAAAGTCTATACATGGTTACTCTGAGTCAGATATGACTTGATGGCACTTAACAGCAACAACAAAACTAAGGTGTATGCTATTGTTGTTGTTAAGTGCTCTAAAGTCGAATTCAACTCATAGCAATCCTGCATAGGGTTTCTGAAGAGTGGTTGGTAGGTTTGAATACCAACTTTGCAGTTAGCAGTCCAGAGTTTATTCTATAATGCCACACCAGGACTCCAACGTGTATGCTACTATAATGGTAAGTACATAACATTTTGCATTTATCAAAACTCATTGGATTATGTTACAAATTGTGAATGGTAAAGTAATGGATGGACTCCAGCTAATAAAATACCAATATTGATTTTTTTAGTGTAAAAAATGTACTGTAAGAATACAAGATTCTAATAATAGAAAAAACAGTGTTCAGTAGGGTAGTGGTACATGGGAATGCTCTGTATTTTCTATAATTTTACAGTTTCTGTAAAACTAAAAATGTTCTAATTCAACTCACTGGCACATAAAAATACCATTTTTCATAAGGGCGTGGCCCTGGTAGCATTGTAGGATAAGCACTGGATTGCTAACTGAAATATTGGCAGTTCAAACCCACTAGTTGCTCCAAGTGAGAAAGATGAGGTTTTATGCTTCCATAGAGATTTACAGCCTCAGAAACTTCGTACAGGACCTTTATCAATTGGAATCAACTCAAGGGCAATGGGTGGGAGAATTGATGAGGTATTGTTAATTGACTCATTAGTAAGGATTTAAAAAAATGTTTCTTTTAATGAACATCTTTCCAAGTATACTTGTATGTTATGACTTACCTTTATTATTCTTGTTGAAACTGCTGCTATTATCAGTGTTATTTTTAGCTGCTACTGAGTCAATTCTGACTCAGTGACCTTATGTATAACAGAAGGAAACATTGTCCAGTCCTGAACCATCCTTACAATTGTTGTCACATTTGAGCCCAAGGTTGCTGCCACTGCCAAGCCATCTACATGGGGTTCTTCCTCTCTTTCACTGACCCATGACTTTACCAAGTATGATGTCCTCCTCCAAGGTAAGCACTGGACAGCAAGCTTGGACGACAACCACTAGACAACTGTACTTCCTCAAGACTGATAGTACAAACTCACCAGCCACGCCTTGAAAACCTTATACAGGGTCTCTATGGGTCTGAACTGACTCAGCTGCACTTAACAACAACAACAACAAGTAAATAGTGACGCCCTAAAGGAACTGAGTTAGAGTAACTTTGAATTAGTGGGGTTAACTATACTGTCACCCAGAATTCCTGGAGAAAATGATTAATTCCATATACTTAAGGAGCTCTGGTAGCGTAGTGGTTATGAATTGGGCTGCGAACCGCGAGGTCAGCAGTTCGAAACTACCAGCTGTTCCACGGGAGAAAGATGAGGCTTTCTGCTCCCGTAAAGATTTACAGCCTTGGAAACCCTGTACAGGGTCGCGATGAGTCGGAACCGACTCCATGGCACATAACCACCACCACCACCACTTCCTCAAGATAAATAATTAACTATTTAAAAAATGTCTTCAAAGTGTAAACATTAATTTAAAGTATTAAAAAAAGGACTGATGTGCACGCTAGAAAAATAGGTTGTTACTACCCAGCTTACCATCTAGAATGAACGACTCAGAAATCAATGATCTGGGAGCCCTTCGAAGCAGACGTGATTACAAGCTTACAAAGCTGGTGATGATTCCATGCAGATGATGGTGTTGTTAGGTGCCATCGAGTCTGTTCTGATTCATGGAGAGCCAATGCACAATAGTAAGGAACACTGCCTAATCCTGTGTCAATTTCACAATCGTTATGCCTGAGCTGATTGTTGTTGCTATTGTGTCAAGTCATCTCATGGGAGGATCTCCCTCTTTTTAGCTGACCCTCACTTTATCCAGCATGATGGCCTTCTCCAGGGATTGGTCCCTCCTGACAACATGTCCAAAGTATGAGAGACAAAGTCTCACCATCCTCAATTTCAAGAAGCATTCTGACTATAAGTCTTCCAATACAGATTTGTTTGTTTTTCTGGCAGTCCATGGCACTTTCCGAATCCTTTGCATAATTCTACTTACACTTCATTATTTCCACTTCCTACGAATTGGGCTGCGAATATCAAGATCAGCAGTTCAAAACTACCAGCTGTTCCATGGGAGAAAGATGAGGCTTTCTGCTCCCGTAAAGATTTACAGCCTTGGAAACACTGTGCAGGGTCACTATGAGTCGGAACAGACTCCACGGTACTTACCAACAACAACATATTCTCAGGTAAACCTACTGAGACTCTCTCTACTATCCCCAAACCATACTACTGGTGATCAATCCCCAGCATTATGTATTTTCTATGATTCCAGGTCTTTCAGAAGATTTCCCTTAGCTTGAATTACTTGTTCATTATAGATTATTTTAATATCTGTCCACACACTAGAAAGAAAATTTTACAAAGACAGGGGGAGTACCTTTTTTTGGGGTCACTGTTAAGTCCCAGTACCATAGAAGTGCTCATGGTCAGCATTCAGAAATGTTCATAGAGAGAAGGAAAGGGGAGGCTGTCAGAAGAATGAATGATGCATGATAATTCCATACAATAATCACGATGCCCACATGCTAAGGTAGGAATGTAACAGAACAAAATAGTTTGGTGGTGGTGGTTATGTGCCGTGGATTCAGTTCTGACTCATAGCAACCCTGCATAGGGTTTCTGAAGCTGAAGATCTTTACGTGAGTAGAAAGCCTCATCTTTCTCCCATGGAACCATTGGTAGTTCCGAACAGCTAAGTTTGAGATTAGCAATCTGATTCGTAACCACTATGCTACCATATTTATTTACTTTAAAACTCTACCTGGGGTCAGAAGTGTTCTGAGAATTACTGAAGATCCTGTGCTGCTTTCAGCATAGACAGTTTGAAATCCCTGAGTTATAATCAAAAAAGGATCAGAATTAAGTTGACCACTTATTCCACAGAGATGAGAAATGAGGTGAAGTGAGTAAGGCTTAGATATTGTGCTCAAGAATTAAAATTTTCTTAGAAAATGGAATGTCCACACAAATGGTCATCAAGCCAACTGGATTCTAATTGTATCCAGATGCCTAAAAATGGTATATGCTTGACTTCTATAATTCTTGGCTAATTGTGGATGTTTCTGTTTCTGTTTTGGAATAATTGTCTCCACCGTTGTCTGTGTACTATGTGAACTTCTGGAGTAGAAAGGCACAATGTGCCTTAAGCTGTCTTCATTTCCCAGTCCTCAACTCCTGCCTCTATTTCTCTATTTGGGTGTAAAGGCACTGAAAGAATTGAGAGGTCCTGGCAGATTTCCGATTCCTGTGGCTAAGGAAATGGTCACCTTTCCCAGGTAGGACAGCAGCTGCCTAGGAAGTTAAACTGCTTTGGCACCATCTGTTTGGCTGACCCACTAATCTGCCAGTCAGTTTTTATGAACACAAAAAAATTGTTTCCCATTGGAGATTTCTTGAAACATCTCTTACATCAATTAAAGACTAAGGAACAGATGGTGATTTCTTGAGACAGTGAAGGATTTAACTGATTCATTACTCATGTAGGGAACAGGGATAACAAGCAATTTGGCATCATATGCTTTGGCTTACTTTTCTCTGATGTTGTCAATTCCCAGTGTGTTAGGAGAGTGCAGATTTTTGAGGATGGAAATGTGTTAATACCTCTCAGGTGATGGAAAAGTATTTTAAGAGAGCCCTAGGAAGTCCACAAGTGTGGGACTCTGTCTCCAAAATGTCAAGGTCAAGCCTTGCCTCAATGGGGATGGTGTTCATCATTATTCAGGTGACGGAGCAGCTTCAAGGACACTCAGAGAAACTAACACTGAGATGCATTGTACTAATTTGTGAAAAAGCACACAGAAAGTTAGAGATATACTACCACTCATAACAGATCCTCTAGTTATTTAACAGTATTAACAACTAGGTCAACAGTATCGGTGACCTAGTCACTTTGACATCACTTCGAAGAATGTGCCTACATTTCTCTAAGTCATTTTATCATGGTCCTAACCCCATGAACCTGTTCGAATTATACCCTGCCTTAGTTCCTTTCTCTCTTCTCCTCCTCCTTCCTCTCTCTCTCATCAAGCATGTTGTCCATTATCCACCACCAACACATACCATTGGTATCTTTGTGTCAAATTACTTCTAAAGTGCTCCCTTAAGGGAACCTATTAATAGTCCTCCAGACAAGCTATACTGGCCAGGTGAACAGTTTTCCATGATCAAAAACATGGGAATTTTTGTACAAGGATTAGACAGAGGCATTCTGCTTGGAAGGAAACAGGTCACCATAGTTTGTTTTTTATCCCAAGACATCTCAAGGAAGCTGTGAACAATGATCTTTCAGTTAGCTGTCCATAGTTTGCATCACCATGTATTATCATAGAAGACATCAATATGCCTTCCCTTTCAAAGGCATATGGATTCTGTCCTTTGCTGAGAGAATCTCAAAGAAAAGCTACTTACACAAATCTTTTATAAATCATACTGATAACATAAAAATCTAGGGAAAATAACTTTAGGGATCAAAAGTTTATATAATAGTCTTAAAAATAACTACCTGAGATTAAATTTTTGCACATAGTATATTGTATGTATGTTAACATTTAAACATTTAAACTTTAGCTTCTGAAGATGCAAACTCAAATGAGAATGGA
>NW_006408716.1:610159-616444 GCF_000296735.1 Chrysochloris asiatica | reverse complement strand
AGAATGAAACTATTTCTTATATGACAGGGCTTTAAAAAGGTTATAGAAAAAAAATGGAATTAAAGATAACGGAATTTTTGCATGAGCTTTTTGAAATCCTCTTGAATATCTTAGAATTTTTAAATTGTGTTATAAAGTTTCTGTGTTGTTAAGTGTCTTCGAGTTAGTTTTGACTTATAGCAACCCTGTAGAGGGTGTCTGAGGAGCAGCTGGTGAATTTGAACCACTGATCTTACAATTCAAACCAACCTTGCATCCAGTACATTATCCCATGGAGCCACACTAGGATTTCTATCATATAGTAAGTAGGTCTTTGAAATATACTGATTTAAGTATATGTTGGCCAGTTGATTAATGTGATTGCTTTTTATAAAAGCTTTAGTTATTCATAACCACTCAGACTATTACTCATAGAGTGTATCACCTGACTAGATGATCCGATTCCTGGGATTATTGCTAAGTGCCTTAGAGTTCACTCCTAAGTCGACTCTTAGAGACCCTATGTAGGGTTTCTGAGGAATGGCTGGTGGGCTTAAGAAGCCAACCTTGAGGCTATCAATCCAGTGCTTATCATACAGCACCACACCAGAACTCCATAGTTATCCATCCACCTTCCTATGTTGACGATTGTAAGGTTCTCATTTTTACTAAACAAAATTTGAGGCCTTCCTACTCATATTTTATACCTGAAACTAGAATTTCAGCACAGAGTCATGAATCTGAGACAAAAAAGACTAGCCTAAGCAAACTAAGTGGAGTCCTGGTGTGGTGCTGTGGGTTAATGCGCCAGACTGCAAAGCCATTTGAACTGCCAAGTCGGCAGTTCAAGCTCACCAGCTGCTCCTTGGAAACCCTCTACAGGGTCACTATGGGTCAGAACTGACTCGACGGCACATAACAACAACAAACAAACGGACTAAGAGAAGTCCCAGTGCAGCACTGGGGGAATGTACTGGACTGCAAGGTCAGTTTGAACTGCAACTTCTGTGGTTCAAATTCACCAGCTGTTCCTTGGAAATCCTACACAGGGTCACTATGATTCAGTACTAACTCAACGGCACTTAACAACAACAAACATGGTAAGAAGAAAGGAAATAATAAATTGCATTAAGAATATCACAAATTAAAGACCGATATTCAAAGTTATACTTTGAAAGTACACTTTATTTGAAAAACTGAATACAAATAGATCTTTGGCAATAATTTAAAGACAAAAAACACACAATACTAGCAACAAGGGAAACATAAATGCCATAAGGAGGACAGTCCGCAAACAAAAAAAAGATGAAGATGCAATATATCACAATTCCTTTTAGATTACTCAAAATCCCAAAATTAGAATATTAAAAAAAATGATGAGTTCATAAACACTCTGGCTGTAACAACTAGGAATAGTTACAAGCAAATAAGGCAAAAAAACTAAAATAAATAATATCTGTAAAGGTATCAAAGAGTTATAAAAAACAGATTATATGAGCTAAAATTCCAGAATGTAGGAACTTTCTGAGACAAGTTGATAATCTTCCTCTGATGAAACTAACCAAAGAAGATCTAATAAGAATTTTGGGGAAAAAAACCCCAACAACTATAAGATAAAAAGAGATTCTATATTTTAAGGACTGGAAGATTCAATGTTTAAAGATTGTTAAAATGTCAATTCTTCCCAACTTGACCCATAAATCAAAACTCATTGAATCTAAATCAAACACAAAAAGCAAATACTACATGAAGTTACTATGTGAAATAATCAAACATGTGTTGTTGTTGTTGTTGTTGCTGCTGTGGTTAGGTGCCATCGAATCGGTACCAACTCATAGCAACCCTATACACAACAGAATGAAACACTGCCTGGTCCTGGACCAACCTCACAATTGTTTCCATGATTGATCCCATTGATACTGCCACTCTGCCAATCCATCTTGCTAGGGGTCTTCCTCTCTTCCTCTGACCCTTCACTTTACCAAATATGATATCCCTCTCCAGTGACTTGTCCCTCCTGACAATATGTCCGAAGTATGAGAGACAAAGTTTGATCATCCTGGCCTCCAAGGAGCACTCTGGCTGCACTTCTTCCAACACAGGTCTATTGGTTCTTTTGGCAGCCCATGGCACTTTCAATACTCTCCTCCAACACCATAGCTCAAAAGCATCAATTTTCAACGGTCTTCCTTATTCACTCTCCAGCTTTCACATGCTTATGAGGTTACTGAAAATACTATGGCTTGGGTCAGGCGCCCCTTAGCCCTCAAGCTGACATCTTTGCTATTCAACACTTAAAAAAGGTCTTGTGCAGCAGAATTGCCTAATGCGATACTTTGTTTGATTTCTTGAGTGCTGCTTCCATGAGTGTTGATGGTTCTTCTAAGAAGAATGAAGTCCTTGACAACTAGAAACAAAATTATTTAGTGGTATAAGGAGGAAGGGAGAAAGAGGGAGTTATTGTGCACAGTACATTGTAAGTATGTTCATGGTGGGTGCATAATTAGGACAAATACAATAAGAATAGATACATGACTTCAAGAATATAATCAATGTCACTGATGTGTACATGTATAAATTGATAGATTTCGGTATGTTTTGTTGAGTATGTTGTTGTTAAGTGTCACGGCGTGAGAGCCAACTCATAGCGACCCTTTATAGGAACTGACTTGATGGCAGTTAACAACAACAACAATATAGGGCTTCTGAGGCTGTGTATCTTTGCAGGAGCAGAAAGCCTCATTTATTCATCACTGTAATAACAAGAAACATCCTTATAATAACAAAAAACTCAATGAAAAATTACAAAAATCAAAAGCATTTGTTTGATATAACATATAGAATCTTAACTAATACAATATTAAAACATATCCATCACGATCTTAAATAATAATGAAAAATGTCATTTATTCAGAGAATCCACATACAGTGTAACTTCAGTTATTTTATTAATATAATTCACCACAACTGTAGGTTAAAGTAGTGAAGTTATTTCTGTAAGACTTGAGTCAAAATAAACTGGCATTATGCTAAGAAATGTTACATCTAACAAAATTAAAACACTTGACTCTATAGAATTGGAACATGTATATACTGGCCTGGGGTAAGCTCTGGCATCCATTTTCTGAATACTTTTAGACAAATTTCTTTGAAACAAACAGCTCCCTTCACTCCACATGTTTCTATAGGAAGAATGAGTGTTACAAATGCTTAATATGCTCAACTGTTAACTGAAAATAGGCAATTTGAGTTCATCTACAGGTGCCTTGGAAGTAAGACCTGAAAATCTTATGATAAATAATCCACTAAAAACCCTATGGAGTCCAGTTTTATAGACCCAGGCTGGAGAGACCTTCTGAAATGAGTTTCATCTCTGATGAAAGAAATCAAGTACTTAAATAAATTTGAGAAAAATGAAAAATTCTATATTTAAATATTGGGAGATTCATCACTGTTAAAGTGTCAATTCTTTCCAGTTTGAATCAGGAATCAAATTTAATAAATTTCAAGGGATCTCAGCAATAGGAAAAAGAAAAAAGAAAGAAAGAAGATTAAGACATACAAAAGGCAATAAAGTGAGAGAAATAACTTATTTCATGCAAATAATGCTGTACATGTTTTTTCTTGCAAACCATGCAACCATGTTAATTTCCTATGTGCATTATATGCATGTTTGTGCTATTTTCATGAGCATTTTATATATGAAATATGGTAGGTCCTTTCTTATAAGCACCCAACATTGAAGCACCTAAATATGTAAGGAAAAAATGATATTGAAGAGGAACTTCACTACAATAGTAATTGGAGACTTCAATATAAACCTTTCATTATTACACATAACATCTAAAATGAAGATCAACAAGGAAACAAATTATATGAATCACACTATGATCCTTTAAGATTAAATTGCATATAGAGTACTTCACACCCCTACCTAATCACACCCCAAAAAAAAACCCAGAATATTCATTCTACACCAGTGCACATCGATCATTCTGCAGGATAGAACACATGTTAAGTTTTCAAGCAAGTTTTAAAGATTTTAAATTTCCAAAATCATTTTTAAAAAAAAGAAAAAAAAAAGTATTTCCTCTGGCCACAGCGGAAGTAAGAAATCAGTAGCAAATTAGGTAAAAAACGAAAAAAAAACACTAGAAGATATACAAGCATAAAAATTAAACAACACACTATTAAACTACCAATGGTCTAAGGAAGACGTTAACAGAGAAATAAAAAATGAGATACAGTGACAACAAAAGTTCTGGGTTGCAGCTAAAATGGTACCGGGAGTAAAATTTTTAGCAATAAGTGCCTGCATGCAGTAGATTTACCAAAAGAAAAAAGATCTCAAATCAACAGTTTAACTGTATGCCTTCAGAAAATAGAATGAGAAGAACAAACTAAGCCTAAAGTTGTCAAAAAAATTTAAAAAGTAAAGACCAGAGGTGAAGTAAATGAAATAAATAGCAGACAAATAATAGAAAGAATGAAAATATATGAATTGTGTTCTTTAAAAAGATCAATAAAATTGCCAAACCTTAGATAGACTGACAATGAACAAAAGAGAAAAAATACAAAAAAACAAAAAAGAAATAAAAGTGAAGACATCCAAATTGACCCAATATAAATAAAAATACGTATGGCAGAATACTATGAATAACTACTAAGATAAACGAAATAGACAAATGATTAAAAATACAATCCTACCCAACCTTATTCAAGCATAAGTAGAATATCTCAGCAGATTCATAGCAAGAGATCTAATCAGTGTTAAAATCCTTGAAAAACAAAATGAGGCCCTATAACATGTGCCTTCATTAAGGAATTCTACATTTAGGGGAGAATTGACACCAATCCTGTTTAAAATATGGAACGAATACTCTTAAACTCATTCTAGGAAGCATGTATAATATTGATACCCAAACAATACAAAGCACCACAAGAAAAACTACAGACCAGCATTTTTTATCAATAGAGAAGTAAAGTTTCTCAATAATATACTAGTGAATAGTATCAAATTGTTGTTGTTGTTGTTGTTAAGTGCCGTGGAGTCGGTTCCGACTCATAGCGACCCTGCACAGGGTTTCCGAGGCTGTAAATCTTTACGGGAGCAGAACGCCTCATCTTTCTCCCGGGGAACTGCTGGTAGTTTCGAACTGCTGACCTTGCGGTTCACAGCCCGATTCGTAACCACTATGCTACCAGTATCACATAGGAGAGTGAAAAAGTCATCCCAAGTGGAATTTATTTTAGGAATGGAAAAATAATTTAACATTGCAGTTGTTATTGTTGTTGTTTGGTTCTGACTCCTAGAGACCTTATGTACAACAGAACAAAATGCTACCTGGTTCTGCACCAACCTCACAATCATGGTTATATTTGAGCCAATTTTGGCTGTCACTGTGCCAGTCTCGTTGGGCTCTTTCTCTTTGTTGCTGACCTTCCACTTTACCAACTATGATATCCTTCTCCAGGGGCTGGCCTCTCCTGATAATATATTCAAAGTTTGAGAGATAAAGGCTGGCCATCTTCACTTCTAAGGAGCATTCTGGTGTACTTCCTCCAACACTGGTTTTTATGGCAGTTCCTCTGGAACTCTGGCTACTTTGTTCTTCTGGTAGTCCGTGGTACTTTTTATATATTTCTCCAACACCATAACTCAAATAAATACAACAATTTCCTATGGCTTTCCTTATTCATTATTTAACTTTCACATGCATATGAGGCACCCTCATTTGCAGATTCAACAAGTGGCAGGGTACAAGATCAACATACAAAAAATCAGTTGGATTCTTCTGTACTAATAATGACAGTGCTGAAAAGGAAACTAGGAAAGCAATACCATTTACAATAGATTCCCAAAGGATGAACTATTTAGGAATAAATGTAACCAGAGAAACAAAGGATCTATACAAACAAAACTATAAAACACGAACATATTTTATGAAGCAAGCATAACCCTCATACCAAAACCAGGGAAGGACATCACTAAGAAAGAAATTTATAGACCAATAACCCTCATGGACATAGCTGTAAAAATTCTCAAGAAAATCCTAGCCAACAGAATCCAGCACCACATCAAAAAAAAAAAAAACAACAACAACAAAACCATCATGGATAAGTGGGATTCATATTAGAGGTGAAAGGATGGTTCAACATTAGTAAAAAAAATAAACAAACATGATCATATCGATTGATACAGAAAAAGCATTTGACACAATCCAGCTTCCATTCCTGATAAAAACACTCAACAAAGTAGGAATTGAAGGGAAATTCCTCAACATAATAAAGAGCATATATACAAAA
>NW_006408716.1:608075-608743 GCF_000296735.1 Chrysochloris asiatica | reverse complement strand
TGGAGAGACTGGGACCCTCCTACATTGCTGGTGGGACTGCAAAATGCTCCAACCACTTTGGAAAACAAATGGTGCTTCCTTAGAATGTTTGAAATAGAAGTACCTTATGATCCAGCAATTCCTCTACTTGGTATTTACCCACAAGAAATACAAGCCATAATGCGAGTACATATATGCACACCAATGCTCATAGCAGCACTCTGTACAATAGCAAAAAGATGGAGACAGCCTAAGTACCCATCAATGGAAGAATGGATAAACAAACTGTGTGGTACATACACACAATGGAATAATATGCTACCCTGAAGAATAACAAAGAAGCTGCAAGCCACCACATAACATGGTTGAACCTTGAGGATATTATGCTGAGTGAAATCAGTCAGTCACAAATGGAGAAATATGGCATAGAACCATAAATGTAAAAGATTAAGAAGAAGCACCCACACTAAAAGTGGGGAAAAATTAACTTTTACTTGTTGTTGTTGTTAAGTACCGAGGAGTCGGTTCTGACTCATAGTGACCCTGTACAGGGTTTCCGAGTCTGTAAATCTTTGCAGGAGCAGAAAGCCTCATCTTTCTCCTGCAGAACAGCTGGTAGTTTTGAACTGCTGACCTTAAGGTTAGCAGCCTGATTCGTAACCACTACGCTACCAGAGCTCCTTATTTTT
>NW_006408716.1:606556-607059 GCF_000296735.1 Chrysochloris asiatica | reverse complement strand
TACACAGGGTTGACAGGGAGGGGGCACTTAGACATTGGCTACCCAACATGGGGGTACTACCCTGTTCGGGGAGGCAGTGACACTAGGGATGGAGGCAGAGATAATGATGTGGACAGAAGGAGCAGCTGGGAATTCAGAAAAATACCACAAGAACTAGATGCCAAAATCAATGGAAAATTAGATACCATTAGAAAACAGCAACTAGAAACTCAGAGATTAGTATTAAGATTTAAGAAATAGATAATAATTGAAATGTCAAAGGAGTAGAATTGAATAAATGGAAGATAGTATTCTAAGATTGTAGAAAAATCAATACTAATCTGCTAGAAAAACAATCAGAAAAAGGAACCAAACAATGAAGAAAGTCTAAGAATTATGTTACTTAGCCTGAAGTGGAATAACTTCCATGTGATTGGAATTCCAAAACAGGAAGAGGGTAAGAAAAAAACAAAACAAACAAAAAACAATGAAATTTGTAAACTAGTTTCTTGGAAGAAAATTTC
>NW_006408716.1:595077-605446 GCF_000296735.1 Chrysochloris asiatica | reverse complement strand
TAAGGGAAAATTGATAATAATAAACTCTGATTTCTCTAAAGAAACCATGCAGGAAAAAGGCCATGTGATGACATATATATAACTCAATGGGAGGAAAAAAAAACTGCCAACCAAGAATCATATATCCAACAATATTGTCCCTCAAACATTTCCAGATAAACAGAAATCAAAGGATTTTTTAAGAACAAAATTCACAATAGATACTAAAGGGAATTCTTTGAACAGAGAACCAACAAGGGCATACAAAATCCCCTGAGATTAATACACATGATGAAAATAGTCTGAAATCAGCCAAGATATAGAAGTATCCAAAGTAAAATAAATCGACTTGACTGAAAATAGGGAACCAGAGGTATCAATTTGTAAACAAAGACAACTGTAAAGTAAAATGAGGGAATAAATAGTATAGTTACAATACTTCCAGACGAAGAGGAAATCAGCCCAATTTCAAGACAGGACAAACCATTTTAAATGGCTCAAGAAAATAATAAATTATAGGATGTCCTCAAAATAAATGAATAAACCTTCTAATCAATAAAAAAGAGGACATTTTTGAAACTTTGGTAAACACTAAAACACTAGCAAGAATGGAAATGATAATAAAACCCATAAACAAATTGAGCTCAGCACAGAAAATTATGTGGAAGCAAGAGACTAGCAGTACCATAAAGCAATACACAGCAAATTACAGCTATAAATTTAAACCTACTGATAATCACACTGAATGAAAATAGAATAATTTCACCAGTCAAGAGATAGAGAGTGGCAGAACGGATAAGAAAATACAGACCATCAATTTGTTGTCTACAAGAGATGCACCTTAGACACAAGGACAAAAGTAGACTAAAAATCAAATAATGAAAAATATACATAGATTAATGGCAATTAAAAAGAGCAGCATTGGCAATTTAAATTTCTGATAAAATAGACTTTTAGGTAAATACCAGCATAAGATGTGAGGAAGGACACTTTATAGTGATTAACGTGTTCGTTGAGTGTTATTGTTGTAGTGCCACTGAGTTAGTTCATAAAACCTGTATAGGGTTTCTGAAAATCAACTGGTGGGTTTGAATTACTGACTTTGTGATTAGTAATCCAGTGCTGGTCCTACAGAGCTACACCAGGAATAAGAGGACATAAAAATCTATGTACGCATTGAAAAAGCCTCAAATTTATAAATCAAACTTTAATAGAATTGAAGAGAGAAATAGACAACACCACAATAATAATTGTTGCTGTTGTTAAGTGACATTGAGTGAGTTCCGACTTAGAGCGATCCTATATAGGGTTTCTGAGGAGTGACTGATTAGTTTGAGCCACTAACCTTGCAGTTCAAACTGACCTTGTAGTTCTGTGCATTATCCTACAGCACCACAGCTGAACTCCACAATTATAGCATGAGATTTAAAACACAATTTTCGATGAAGGTCAGGATGAGTAGAGAGAAACTCAATAAAGACACACAGACACTACAGAAAGCACATTCAACCAAATTGACATTATAGGCATGTACAGAACATTCCACCCAACAACAGTACAATGTATTTTCTTTTGTAACACACATGGAACATTCTATAGATTAGATCATATGTTACGCCACAAATCACGCTTCAATCAATTAAAAAATGTTAAAATACTACAAAGCAGCTTCTCAGATCACAACACTACAAAATTAAAATAATAAGAAGTTCTGGCGGGGGGGGAGCAGAGATTTTAAACATGAAAAACATACAAACAAACAAAAAAAGAAACTGAACAACATACTGCTTAAAAACTACTTGATGTATTTCTTCAAAGTTCCTAGAATAATGATGAATATGCAAAACACCTCACAACATGGAAGAACCTGGAGGATATTATGCTGACTGAAACTAGACAATCACAAAGGACAAATATTGTATAAGACCACTCTTCTAAAAAGTTAAGAAAAGGCTTTCTTGATAAAAGAAATATTCTATGATGATTACTGCATGGGGGTTGGGAGGGAGAGGGAAAATTATTCTTGGGACATGGGGTAGACACATGTTAACATGGATGGTAGAGCAGGCAATATACAACAAGAAGGAGGTTGGCAAAGGAAAGATGAAGGTCGCTGGAGACAAAGGGGAATGCAAAAATGAAAGTGAATAGAGGTAAATAGAGTTAGCTGATGATAGATGGAGGTGATTGCAATCATTGTAGTTAAGTGATGTATCCAATTTGTTGAATGCAAATTCAACTGATGATCATCTCTGTAAAATTCACAATAAAAAGTTTAAACAGCTACTTGATAATTTTTGTTTGTTGTTGAGTTGGTCCCAACACATAGCAACCTTGTATAAGGTTTCTGGTGAGTGACTGGTGAGCTTGAACTGCTGACCTTGCAATTCAAACCGAATTTGCAGTGAAGCGCATTAACCCACAGCACCACACCAGGACTTCACTTACTTGGTAATTGTTATTGTTGCTAGGTGCCACTGAGTTGGTACCAACTCATAATGACCTTATGCATAGCAAAACAAAACACTGTCGGCTCCTGGGCCAACCTCACTGCTGTTGCTACGCTTGAGTCCATCAATGTTGCCACTTGGCCAATCCATCTCATTGTAGGTCTTCTTGTTGGTAATAGAAGAAGAAGAAGAAAAAAAATATATTAGAATCAAACAGTAATGAAAACAAAACATACAATAACCATCAAAACACAACAAAGGCAATTTTCAGAGGGCAATTTATAACAATAAACACACACATAAAGAAAGAAGAAAGAACCAATATCAACACCTTAACACAACATCTCCAAGAATTAGAAAAAGAGCAGCAAAAGAAGCTTATGGTCTACAGAAAAAAGGAGTTAATCAAGATTTGAAAAGAGGAATAAATGAACAGAAAAAAGAAAACAAAATGATGTAAAGGGTCTTGATTAGAATTTGGTTCACTAAAAAAAAAATTTTAATGACAAATTAATGGCAAAGGTAACAAAGGAAAAGACGATGAAAATGACATGAATAGGAAATGAAATGGGTGATGTTATAAAATAATTAAATGCGGCAAAAAAAAAACATAAATAACAGAATACTATGAAGAACTGTACTCTGACAAATTTGTAAACCTGGAAGAAAATAACAAATTTATAAGAACAAACTACCTACCTACCCAACAAAGACTGAGATAGAAAATCTGAGTAGACTAAAATAAGAGAAAAATATGAAGTCATAAAAAAGCCTCCCAACAAAAAATTGTCCTGTCTCAGATAACATAACTGGCAAATTCTACCAAACTTTCAGAGAAGAGCTTACACCAATTATATTCAAACTATTACATAATATAGAAAAGGAGGAATTACTCTCAAATTCCTTCTATGAAATGAGCGTTATCACTGATATCCATAACCAAATATAACACACACACACACACACAAAACAAAAAAAACAAAAAAAAACCAACCAACTTTAGAGATCAATATCTCTCATGAACGTAGTTGCAAATATTCTCAACAAAAATCATTGCCAATAAAATTCAACAATATTCATCAAACATTTTCAGTATTTCAAAAACATGATGGTGGCTGAGTTGGATTAATACTAGGTATGCAAGGATGGTTCAGTGTTAGAAAAACAATCAATGTAACGCACTACATAATTAAAGGAATAATATCACACAATCTTATCAATTGGTGCAGAAAATACATCTGAAAAACCCACACTCATTCCTGATAAAAGCACTCAGAAAAATAGGAATACAGGAGAAATTCCTCTACACAATTTAAGGCATATATACAATGCCAACAAAACCATTAATCTGAATGGCGACAGACTGAAAGCATTCCCTTTGAGAACAGGAACCAAAAATTGATGCCTTTCATCATCACACCTGAAAGACCTGGTGGTGTAGTGGCATTGGACTATTAACAGCAGGGTTGGTGGTTCAAACCCACAAGCCACTCCTTGGGAGAAAGATGAGGCTCTCTGCTCCCATAGAGCTTTGCAGCCTCAGAAACCCTATACAAGGTCTCTGTGAGTTGAAACTGACTTAACAACACATAACAATGACATTATTACTATTCAATATTGTATTGGCTAGCTAGGACAATAAGCACAAGAAAGAAAAATGTGAGGGGATATAAAAAAAGTTTGTGGGACAATGGAAATAAACAATAATGGAATTTTCCCACAAATGTTTTGAAGCCTCTTCATAAAAGGCATTCAAACTGGTAAAGAAGAAGTAAAATTATCCCTATTTTCAGATGATATAATATAAAGAAAACCCCAAAGACTCAGCAAGAATATTACTGGAACTAATGGAACTATTCAGCCAAGTGGTAGGGCAGAAGATCAACATAAAAATGCCTTTATACTGAAGAAGAGAACTCTGAAAATTAGGAAAACAATACAATTTACAATAGACACTCAAAAACTAAAGCACTTAGGAGTATATCTAATTAAAGACCTTAAAGACCTATACAAAATTAACTACAAAGCACAACAATTAGAAAACAAAATAAATCTACATAACAGAAGACTAAAACATGCTCATGGATAGAAAGTGTTAACATTGTGAAAATGTCAATACGACTTAAAGCAGTCTTCATATATAATGAAATCCTGATCCAGATTCCATTATCATTCTCTAAAGGGTTGGGAAAAAAGTAATTACCAATTTTATACAAAAAGGAAAGAGACCCTGGATAAGCAAAGTCATACTAAAGAAGAACAAACAGGAGACTTCACACACCACGATCTCAAAATCTACTGCATAGTCAGGGTTATGAATCAGGCTGCTAACCTCAAGGTCAACAGTTCAAAACCACCAGCTGTTTCGTGGGAGAAAGATGAGACTTCTTTTCTCCTATAAAGATTTGTTGTTGTTGTTAGGTGCCATCTATTCAGTACTAATTCATAGTGACCCTATGTACAACAGGTCCTGGGGCAATCTCAAATTTGTTGCCACGCTTGAGCCCATTGATGTTGCCACTTTGCCAATCCATCTCACTGGGAGTTTTCCTTTTTGTCTGTGACCCTTCACCTTATCAAACATGTAAAGATTTACAGCCTCGGATACCCTAAACAGGGTACTATGACTCCACGGCACAGAACCACCACATAGTTGACCTTTGGCGACAGGATGCTGCTCATTAAATGGGGAAGGGAGAGTCTTTCAAGCAAATGCTTCTGGCAAATCGGATATACCTTTGCCTAAGAATGAAGGAGGATACATAGTTGATACTCTACACAAAAAAACAAACTAAGATAAATCAAAACTCTGAAGGTAAATTCTAAAAGTCTGATGATTACATTTAAAATAGGAAAAAACATGTTGTTGTTTTTGTTAGGTGCCATCAAGTCAGTTCTGATTCCTAGCAACCTCATGTAAAACAATCTGGTCCTGCATCATCTCATGATTGTTATTATATTTGAGCCCATTGTTGAAGCCATTTTATAGCATCATCTATTGGGGTTCTTGCTCTTTTTTCCTGACTCTCCTTTTCTAGGGACTCCTGATAACATGTCCAAAGTAAGACAAACAAAGTCTCACCGCCATTACTTCTAAAGAGCATTGTGGCTGTACTTCTTCCAAAACAGATTTGCTTCTTCTTACTTCCATGAGATATCGATGATATTGTTCAATGATTTCTGCATTCTGTTGGGTCACCTCTCTTTGAAATGGACACAAGTATGAATTTCTTCCAATCACTAGGCCAAGGAGCTGTCTTTCATATTTCTTGGTATAGATGATTGAGCGCTTCCAGTGCCTCATCATTTTATAGAAAGATTTCAAATTGCGTTTTCAATACCTTCAGTGCAGCAAGAACTTCTTCCTTCAGTACTATCAGTTCTTAATCATAGGCTACCCCTTTAATGGTTGAACATTGACCATTTCATTTTTGGTAAAGCGACTCTGTATATTCTTTCCATCTTCTTTACTACTTTCTGCATCATTCCATATTTTGCGCATGTTGTTGTGTGCCCTCAAGTTGGTTCCAACTCATACTGGCCCTGCATATTGTATCTGAGGAGAAGCTGCTGAGTTTGAGCCACGGATCTTGCTGTTCAAACCGACCTTGAGGCCGAGTGCTTATCCAACAGGGCCATAACAGAACCCATCAATATTGAAAGCTGAGGTTTGATTTTTTTTCTGCTGTTCTTTCAGCTTGAGAAATGCTGAGTGTATTCTTCCCTTTTGGTTTTCAAATCCAGGTCTCTGTACAGTTCATTATAATATTTTACTTTGTCTTCTCTAGCTGCCCTTTGAAAATTTCAGTTCATCTCTTTTACTTCCTCATTTCTTCCATTCACTTTAGCATCTCTACACAGGAGAGAAAGTTTCATGGTCTCTTCTGACATCCATTTTGGTCTTCCTTATGGTATTAACTGGTCTTTCTTGTAGACATTTTGAGATTATTCTGTCACAAAAATTTTCTAGCATCTGGTCCTTTGAGATAGATCTTGAAATGTTCTTTTTGATGATGAATGCAATGCCATTCCTCTTGATTTTGTTGTTCTCAGCATAGTAAACCATGTTATTTCCTGACTAAAAATGGCAAATACCAACCCATTTCTGATCACTAATGCATAGGATATGGATATTGATCTTTATGTGTTCTATTTCATTTTTGACAACTTACAAAATTCTTAGATACATAATTTGTACATTCCATGTTATGATTATTAATGGATATTTGCACCTGTTTCTCCTCTTTTGAGGTTGTGCCTTATCAGTAAATGAAGGTCTCCAAAGTTCTACTCCATTTGTATCATAATGGTTAACTCTATTTTGAGGCGGCAGCTCTTCTTCAGTCTCATTCTTAGTGTCTTCTAACCAGTGGGGTTCCTTTCCTTTCAGTGTGTCTGATAATGTTCCAGTGCTGTTCATAAGGTTTTCAGTGGTGAAACAATAAAAAATAGTCTGCCTCTCCTCCATCATTGTCTGAAAACTCAGCTGAAATCTCTCCACCTTGGGTGGTCCTGCTGATATTTCAAATACTGTTAGCATAGTTACCAACATCACCGCAATATGCAAGTCACTACAGTATGGCAAACTGACAGATGAACAATGGACGCATATCACACATAACTGAAAACACAAAGAGGAAACTGGGACTTAAAAAATATTAGACCCTAATGCTCACCAAAATATTTCACCTAAAGAGTATAAAGAGAACTCACAGGCTGCAGGAAAAACTGTGTGTCAATGATACATCAGATAAATGAGTCATCTCTAAAATTCATAGGATTTTCAACACCTCAACAACCAAAAGACAAATGATTCCACTTAAAAATGGGTCAAAGTCTGCTCTTCCTCCTTTCACTAAGAGAGCAGAGGCACTTGGCCGTCTTCAAATGTACTTTCACTTTGCTAATAAAACTCTGCCTTGTTATTAAAATTTTTAAAATGGGCCAAGGACTTGAACAGATACTTCACTGAAGAAGCTATTCAAGCACTCAATAAGCACTTGAAGAAATGCTTAAGATCATTATCCATAAAATCTACTGCCATTGAGTTGATTGTGACTCATAGAGACCCTGTATAGGCAAATCTTATGGGACTAGACAGTTTCATCTTTTTTTCCCATGAAGCAACTGATGGATTTGAACTGCTAATCTTGTGGTAAGCAGTCCAGTGCTTATCTTACAGCACCTCCTTCATTACTCTTCTTTAGAGAAATGCACATCAGAAGAACAATGAGTTATCATGTCACCACAGGATAGGAAAGTTAAAACAACAACAACATAAACAGCAAATGCTGGCAAGGGTGTGAAGAGATTAGAATCCTCATACACTCCTAATGGGATTAGACAATGGTACACCCACTGTAGAAAACAGTATGGAACTTCCTTAAATAGTTGGAAATATGAATAAATTCTGATCCAACAAGCCCACTTGAAGGTATACGAATATATTCTAGAGAAATAAGAGCTGAGATATGAATAGACATACACACAGCTATGTTCATCACAAAACTATTCACGATAGCAAAAAGAAACAACCACAATGCCCATCAATGGAAGAATGGATAAACAAACTATGGTGCATACACACACAAGTTAAACAATAATGAGAAATTTTGGGAACACCTCATAACATGGATAAACCTAGAAAACATTATAGTGAGTGAAATAAGCTAATCGTAAAAGGAAAATATTATCTGAGACCACTTTCAGAAAAAGTTTTCACACAAAAAGAAAAACTATCTGATGGTTACTAGAAGTGGGAAGGGAAAGAATGGCAAATCACTAACTACAAGATATATGCAAACTAACTTCAGCAACAGAAAGGCAAAATACAATAAAGGGGAAGTTAGCACAAAATGATGAAGGCCAAGGAAAATGCTGAGAGAAGTACAAGAGTTTAAGGCCACAGAGGTAAACACTATTATATACACAATCCTGCAGTAACAGCAATAGCATTAATTTATGACAGGATGCAGAGATAGACATGCAAGCTAAATAGGTGTTGGAAAGGAACTATATCCACAAATATTAGTGTTTTTTTAGAGAAAACTGCTACATATGCTTGTGCTACCAATATTCATCACAAGAGCAGAGCTTTCAAGGAGCAAACTATGAAATAGTTTTTCCCATAACCAAACACTTTGAGGAAAGGGGTCACTGGGCATGGGGGCTCAGGACCATAGTCTTAGGGTCATTAACTTCAATTGGCAAAATATAGTCCAAAAAATTAATTTGGTTAATTTGGGGTCTTAAATGTTTAAGAGAAATCATCTAAGTGCAATTGTTCACTCCTGTCCAGATGAAAGAATGATGCAAATATAAGACACATAGACACAATCAGTTAAATGGAATAATGGATCAAAATGAACATCCGTCTCCATAACCCTGAAAGCAGAAGAAAGAACTACATGCTACCCAGCTACCACTACTAACTTCTTTGAAAGGGATCACATTAGAAAGTCCTGGATAGAGTAGGTTAAAAATGTGGAATGAAATGGAAAAGATTAAAAAAACAACAACACTAGGTTTACTTGTCTGATAATAACACTAGGTTTACTTGTCTGATAATGACTAATAAAACCCGAAGACCATGACTCTTAGGCCTGGAATTGAACTCGCTCCTGTGACTCATTTTTTAGTCAAACAATGGACAGATCGACAAGGTGAACAATAACGTTTAAAGGTATGGCACACCTTAGAATAATCAAACATTTGAGTTCAAAAGAGCAGAATCGTCCCAAGGACAAAGTACAGAACACAGGAAAGGTTAGGAAAGAAAGAGGAATGGAAATGGGAAATACAGGGAGGATGTAGGATAAGTTATGTTACATTGTGGAGACTGAAATCAATGATCTGAAGCAAAACGTACATGAATTGTTGAATTGAAAACCGATTTGCTCTGTAAACCTTCATACAATTCACAGTAAAAGGTTTTAAGAAGAAATTAGCTCAAGGAATAACACCATGACGGACACACTAGGGATTGGAATTCAGGCAGGAACCTATATGTATGAGTGTAGCCTCATGGCCTCTTACGCTAGTTTTGTCTTTCTCATACAATTATTTCTCCCATGGTGACTGAGTGATTGAATTCTTACTCATGAAAAATGACCTTAATCTTGGAATAAAGGACCAAGTGAAGAAAGTGAGCCCTCACACCCTTAAAATTGTTTCCTGGAAAGATTGTTTACAGGGCCCTCTGTTACTAAGTCCAAAATATAGAAGTGTTTCTGAGAATGTACATCCTCTTGGGTGAATTGTTAGAGAATTATGAATTGGGAATGTGAAATGCATGTGGTAGGAGGTTTTTTTCCTCTACATGAAGATTATAAGATCAGAAAGAAGGGAAGAATGAAAGAATCCCTTTCCAGACAGTTAAGATATACTTAGGAATCCCTTCAGTGTCTGAGTCACCATTAGGAAAGGAGGAACGTTTAAGACAATAGAACTCATCCAATAAAACGAAAGATCAAAGCCCCACTTTTAAATTATATGCTAAAAGGGTACATGAGAGGAGTTTCAGAATTTTAATAAACCTTTTCTTTCTTTCTTTGAGTGCTTAGTGTGTAAGCAAATACATTGCAACCCTAACCTAACCTCAAAATGACTCAGACATCATCCAAAATATAAAGCTTTTCATTCTCTGATGTTTGGATTTAGTAGGAATCTTTGAAAAACAGGCAAAAGAACATCAGAATCTAGAAAACATAAAAAAAGAAACATGAATAACAGCATTAATATCTGATTCAAACTCTTGATACCATTTACAACATTGAATAAGTATAAAATATATTATAGAAATCTTCTACTCACCTGTCAGTTTGTCATACTTTGGTGATTTGTGTGTTACTGTGATGCTGAATGCTATGCCAGCAGTATTTTAAATAGCAGCAGGGTCATCCATGGTGGACAGGTTTCAGCTAAGCTTCTAGACTAACAGA
>NW_006408716.1:593211-594403 GCF_000296735.1 Chrysochloris asiatica | reverse complement strand
AAGGCTGTGCTCTTTGATCTTCATAAGTAAATGTTTCAAGTCCTCTTCACTTTCAGCAAATCATTAGCCACTTAAATCATTAGCCACCAAAAACTTTATGAGGAGCCCTAGAACATTGCCTGATATAGTGGCAGAAGATGAGCCCCTCAATTTGGAAGGTATGCAAAATATGAATGAAGAAGTGCTGCCTCCTCAAAGTAGAGGTGACCTTAAGGATGTGAATGGAAGAAAACTTTGGGGACATTCATTTGCTGATAGGGCACAACTCAAAATGCAAAGAAACAGCTATAAACATGCATTAATAATCAGAATGTGGAATGTATGCATATGAATTTAGGAACACTGAAATTTGACAAAAATGAAGTGGAACACATAAATATCAATATCCTATGAATTAGTACAGCCCTGGTGTGAAACTGTACGTTAAATACTGGACTGCAAGATCAATGTACACTACAAGGTGGTGGTTCAAACCTACCAGCTACTCCTTGAAAACCCTATACAGGGTCATTATGAATCAGAACAGACTCAATGGCACTTAACAACAGCACGAATTAGTGAGCTGAAATGGACATGCGTTGGTCACTTTGAATTAGGCAATCTATGGTCAACATCACTTAATGACAACACCAGCAATAACAATAGTTTATTATGCCAGGAATAGCAAATTGAATAGAAATGACAGCACAATGATGGTCAGAAAGAATATCTGTCATTTCAATATCTGTCATGAAGTACAATGCTGTTTCTGACAGGATACTATCATACGCTTGCAAGGAAGACCAGAGTCCTGACATGGCCATGTAGAGTAAACATTTCACTGCTAACTGCTGGGCCAGTGGATCAAATCTACCAGCTGCTCTTCAGAAACCCTGTACAAGGTCACTCCATGTTGGAACAGACTCATTGCAGATACCTTTTCAACAACATAAACTATGATTACACAAACAAAAGTTACTGAAAGAAATAATGAAGTATAACAAATGAGTAGAAAATTCCAAAGGGCATCTCAAGAAGACAAATTAATGAATAATATAAAATTGTATACGAGAAGCTGGGTTCTATGAAGAAAAATGTGGCGTCAGGATTGGAGGAAGACTCATTAACAACCTGCGATATGCAGATGATACAATCTTGCTTGCTGAAAGTAAAGAGGATTTGAAACATTTACTTTTGAAGATCAAAGAGCACA
>NW_006408716.1:573140-591683 GCF_000296735.1 Chrysochloris asiatica | reverse complement strand
AAATATTTCAACCAACTGATGCAGTGCTGGAGGTGCTCTGCTGTTTACACCAAGAAATTTGGAAGACAGTTACCTTACCAATTGTTTGTAAGAGATCTATATTTATTCCATGACAACAAAAAAAAAAAGGTCACCCAATGGAATTCTACTGGCAGTATTTCTTCTCATTTTAAGTTGGGCCTTAGCAACAAAGAAGGTCCCCCAGGTTTTGCTCTATTCACACCATAATGTCAACTCTACCTTGAAGAGGCAGGTCTTCCCCTTTCTTATTTTGAGCATCTTTCAACCTCAAGGATTTATCTTCCAGCACTATATCGACAATGTTTCATTGCTATTCATAAGGTTTTCAATGTCTTGTTGTTGTTAAGTGTTGTCAAGTTGGTTACAACTCATAGCAACTTTGTATAGGGTTGCCAAGGAGCACCTGGCAGGTTTGAACTGCCAATCCTGTGGTTAGCAGTCCAGTGCTTATCTTACAGTGCTACACTGGGACTCCTTTCAAGGGTTAACCATTCAGAAATTATCTATCTCTCCTTTTTTCCATTCTGGAAGTTCCACTGGAACTTGTCCACCATGGGAATTTAAAATACCAGCAGCAAAACTTACAGTACCACAACACACACACAAGTCACTACAGCATGACAAAAATGACAGGTGAGTAGTGGGTTAATTCAAATAACTAATCAATAATCATTAGGTACTGATTAGTTGTGTGGATAAAGCAATGCATACTATATTTTCTGTCTCTATACTTACCAATTATGTTTTTATCTGCAAAATAAAATATATGAGAGTGAGTCACAAGTTATTTACACTCTGGCTGTAGAATTATTTAAATCAACTTTTAGGAAAGACAAATGCATCCGTTTTTGACATAATCTTCTTGCTTTTCAACACGCTGTCATCTGTCAACAAGCTTTTGTATTCCCTTATTAAAAAATGTTTTAGGCTTATCTGCAAACCAGGAATGCACTGCTGTTTTCACTTCTTCATCAGAGGTGAACCTTTGTCTTCGAAGGGCTACTTTCAGGTGACCCAACAGATGAAATTTGATGAAACAAGATAAGCACTTTAACACCTCAACAGTGTGGGCAGGGAAGATCACCTACAAGCTCACAATGCCCTTGGATATCAGTCCTCTGTGCTTAATCAGAAGTTTAGGCTTCACTCTTCAGGGTGCATCTCATTGTAACGAGCACTGTGGATTGTTGAATCTTTTTTGCTGATAGTGTTCCAGTACTAATCCTTGAGAATCCCTTCAATTTTCCAGCTGATGGTTGACTATTGAACTTTTTATTGGTGACCAATTGAAGATGATTCCATACCATACTCTACCATTTACTCTCAGCCTCCTAGTGATGAAACCATATCTCATCACCAGTAACTTTTTTAAAGAAACTTTGACCTTCCTTTGAGTAACAGTCCACGTTTCTGCTTATGCTCTTCCGTGAGTGTTTGCAGTGCCTATCTCACACTAACTTTTCACAACCCAAGTGTGTCATGGATTATTTCATAGGAAGAGCCAGGGCTGATTTGCAAATTATTTGCCGCATAATCCACTGTTACTCATCTATTCGACAGCATCATTTCACGTGCATGCTCGGTATTTTCATCACTTGAGGGCATGGGCAGGTGTTTTAATATAACTGGAGAGGGGATAATTTTTAACTCACTGTGGTACATTACAAATACCCATGGGATAGAAACCAATAATATAAATAAATAAATAGAAAAGACAATTTCACCACCCAAAATAGAAAAGCTACTTAGAAATTTAAAACCACAGGAAATAAATTTACTCTCAGCCAGACAACCTATATAAGAGAAAGCAAAACAAGAGGGGTATAGGATTCTCATTTAGAATCTAAAACCGTTATTTTGAATCTATCTTCCTTGTCTCAAATGTTTTCTCATATATTTCTCTCTTTATGGAGCCCTGGTATGGAGCTGGTAGATAATGCACTGGACTGCAAGGTAGGTTTGAACTGCAAGGCCGGTGGCTCCGATTCACCGGCCTCTGCTCAGAAACCCTACACACGGTCACTGTGAATTGGAGTCGACTTGATGGCATTTAAACACAACCACAACAACATTTTGATCTTTATTGCAGAATATCATTTAAGGACTTTATGAGCCATTATCAACTTGATGACAGTTGACCTTTATAGGATACATCGTATCAGACGTCGTCATGGTCCAGCGGTTACACATCTGCTGCTAACTGAAAGATTAGTGGTTTGAACCCACCAGCTCTTCAATGGGATAAAGATGTGCAGTCTGCTTCTATGAAGATTGTAACCTGGGAAACTCTATGGGGTAGCTCTAGTCTGTCCTACAGGGTCACTCTGAGTCAAAGTCAACGAAAAGGTAATGCATATATAGACATCTTATTGCTATTTGACCTGAATTCATTTCAGTCTATTTATTAGTAAACCATTTGGATTCCCCAATTTTGATATTCATAATTTTTAAATTTCAGTAACTCTTAATTTTGCTTTTTAATTATTACTTTTAAATAAAAATTTTTAAAAGTTGTTAAGTGCCATCAAGTTGATTCCTACCCATAGTGATCCTGTATAGTGTTTCCAAGGAGAGGCTGGTACGTTTGAACCAGCCAATCTTCTGGTTCAAAAACCGACCTTGGGGTTGAATGTTTATCATACAGTGCTACACCAGGACTCCTTTATGTAACATTATATTTTGTGAATGCAGTATCCTCAATTATTTCTCTGAGGATACTAACTAGAATTATTAAAATTCTAGTTGTATTGTTTACAATTTCTTTGTGTTCTCAAGGGTCAGTTGCTAGTTTGTTCATCTTGGTTTTTCTTTATCATTTACATTTTTCTAAAATGTCAATAAATCCTTAATTGCTCTTCAGTAATAAGATAGCCTTTGATTTATCTCATGAAAACATTTTAAGCAATATTTATGATCAGTGCCAATGATATCTTTTCCTGTTTCTAACACAGTTGTGGGTATCTTTTCCTTCCACTAACATTTTCTTTGCTATCCAGTGTGATCTGGGGAGAGAATAAAATTATATTTTGGTGTTTAGTTTACCATTTTGATCCAGATTTCTGACGCTTTTTTTAAACAGAAAAGCCATTCCTGTGTTGTTACATGGGATTATTCTAGCCTGTTAGCCCTGTCCTCAGGCATAGTTTACTTTGTTATTATCTCTACCAGATATCTGTTACATTCTAATGACAGATAAATGTTCCCATGTGTGCTAGGGTGTGCATTTCTGACAGCCCTGTACACACATGTACTTATTTTTCTTGTTGTTTTTAAGTGCTCTCGAGTTATTTCTAACTCATAAAGATGCTGTATAGAGTTTCCTAGGAGTAACTAGTGGGGTTTAGCTGCCAACCTTGCAGTTAATAGTCCATTGTTTACTTTACAGCACCTGTATATTCAGTGCTGCTACAACAACTCTGGCTTAAATTTGGATCATTAGTTTACTGTGCTTCTTCATTGTATACAATTCACTGAGAAAAATGAGAACCTGTTATATGCTTTTACTTTCTTTTGAAATAGTCTATTCTTCCTGGTGATATTAAAGTTTCAGGCTTTCTTAGGAGGGGAGGGGAAGGGAGGCAAGCAGCAAGGGATGGAATGACAATTTACAGTGACCATGTGGCTTATCACAAAAGCAGTTTCATTTGACTGATAACTTCGTTGACAGGTGTCCGGGATATGCCAAGTAGTGTTTTTGCTAGCTTAATTCCACCCACAGAGATAAACAAAATACTGTTTTTTGTGTTCTTTATAAAAATAGTAGCTATTAATTGTGCTGTTCAAGCATAAACTTATCAAGCTGAAGAAAACAAGAAATGTGGCATTTACAATTCACTAAGTCACTTTTCTCAGATTTCCAGACTTACTGTTCAACTTAAATCATATGAATACTTACATAAATCTTTTAAGTATCCTGATGTACTGAATGTTTAATTATTGTATTTCAGTAAAGTTTTAAACAGCTATAAGGCCAATGATTGGAATTTATTGCCTCATTATAATTGAATGTTATCTATTTGCTGCTGCAATATATTAAGCATTTACATGAAAATTTGTATTCAATTTTTATAAATGGGTATATCAATATGAATTTTCTTCAATAATTGTGTGTGTGTGTTTTTTTTTTTTTAGTCTATATGATATCTGTCACTCATCTGTCAGTTTGTTATACCCTGGTGACTTGTGTGTTTCTGTGATTCTGGAAATTTTGCTGCCAGTATTTTTAATATCAGCAGGGTCACCCTTGGTGGACAGTTATAACTGAGCTTCCAAACTAAGAAGGTGAGAGAGGTGGACTGCTTCCAAATGTTTAGTTACTGAAGACCCTGTGAATATCAGTGGAACACTGTCAGATAACACCAGAATTTTTAATATAGAAACATGTTGAAAATCATCTGAATACTGTTAGATATAGTGCTGGGATATGAGTCCCTCATTTTAAAAAACACTCAAATTATGACTGGAGAAGAGCTGCCTTCTCTAAGTAGAGTTGATGCAAATGGAATAGAGCTTTCAGGACCTTCATTTGCTGATGAGGCACAACTTAAAATGGGGACAAACAACTGTGAACATCTATTAATAATTAGAACCTGGAATGTATGGAGTATGAATCTAGGAAAATTGGAAACTGTTGAAAATGAAATGGAATGTATGAACATCAATATCCTAGGCATTGTCATGCACAACAGAATGGAACACTGACCAGTCCAGTGCCAACCTGACAAACGTTTCTACATTTGAGCCCATTGCAGCTGCCACAATACCAGTCCATTTTGTTGGGGTCTTTCTCTTTATCTCTGACCCTCCATTTTACCCAATATGATATTCTTCTCCAGAAACTGGTCCCTCTTGACAATATGTCTGAAGTATGAAAGATGAAGTCTGACCATCTTGGTTTATAGGGAGCCTTCTGGCTGTACATCTTGCAACACAGACTGGTTTATTCTTTTGTCAGTCTGTGATACTTTTAATATTCTTCTCAATACCATAGCTCAAATGCATGAATTCTTGCAGTCTTCCCTATTCACGGTCCAACTTTCACATGCAAATGAGGTTATTGAAAATACCATGGTGGGTTTGGGTCAGGCACACCTTAGTCCTCAAACTGACATCTTTGATCTTCAACACTTTGAGGAGATCTTGTGCAGCAGATTGACCTAATGCAACACGCCATTTGATTTCCTGACTGCCCCTTCCATGAGTGTTGATGGTTGATCCAAGCAAAAGGAAGTCTTTGACAACTTCAAACTTTTCTCTCTTTATTGTGATATTATTTATTGATCCAGTGGTGAGGATTTTTGTTTTTTATTTTAATGTTGATGTGCAATACATACAAAAGACTGTGGTCTGTGATCTTCACTAGTTAGTATTTTAAGTCCTCTTCACATTCAGCAAGCAAAGTTGTATCATCTGCATATCTCAGTTTGTTAATGAGTCTTCCTCTATCCTGATGCTAAGATTTTCTTCATATAACCCAGCTTCTCAGATTATTTGTTCAGCATACAGATTAAATAAGTATGTGAAAGAATACAATCCTAGCTCACAACTTTCATAATTTTAAATCATTCAGTGTTCCCTTGTTCTGTTTAAACAACTGCCTATCAGCCTATGTACAGGTTCCTCATGAATACAATTAAGTGTTTCAGAATACTTAATCTCCACAATGCTATTCATAGTTTGTCAAGATCCACACAATCAAAAGATTTTGCATAGTCAAAAAGTACAGATAAACATCTTTAGCTTTTGTATAATCAAAAAAGCACAGATAAACATCTTTCTGGTATTTTCTGTTTTCAGCCAAGATCCACCTGATGTCATTCCATGTCCTCTTCTGAATCTGGCTTGAACCTCTGGAACTCCTTTGTCAATGTCTACTCACAGCCTCTTTTAAATTTTCTTTATCAAAATTTTGCTTGCATGAGATAATGATATTGTCTGAGGTTTTCCACATTCCATTGGGTACAAGTCTTTGGAATGGGCACAGATATTGGATCTCTTCCAGTTAATTGTCTACCAAGTTTTTTGGCATAGATGAGTGAGTGCTTCCAGCATTTCATCAGTTTGTTGAAACGTTTCAATTTGTATCCCATCAATTCCCAGAGCCTTGTTCTTTGCCAATACCTTCAACACACCTTGGACTTCTTTAAGCTTCATTGGCCCTTGATCATAATCGACCTCTTGAAATGGTTAACATTGACCATTTCTCTTTGGTACAGTGACTCTTTGTTTGTATTCCTTCCATTTTCCTTGATGTTTTCAGCATCTTTCAATATTTTTCCCATAGAATCTTTCGGTATTTCAAGCCAAGGCTTGAATTTGTTTATTCAGTTCCCTCAGCTTGAGAAATACTGAGCGTGTTCTTCCCTGTTGGCTTTCTAAATCCATGTCTTTGCACATTTTGTTATAATATTTGACTTTGTCTTCTTGAGCTGCCTTTTGAAAGTTTCTATTCATGTCTTTTCCCTTCTCATTCCTTCCATTTGTTGTATCATCTCTATGCTAGAGAGCAAGTTTTAGAGTCTCTTCTGATATCCATTTTGACATTTCCCTTCTTTTTTTTTCTTCTTGATGTTCTTTTGCTTTCTTTATATGTGATGTTCTTGATGTCATCCCACAACTCATCTGGTCTTTGTTCTTTAGTGTCTAATGCATGAAATCTCATCTTGAGATAATCTCTAAATCCAGGTGGGATATGGTCAATATCATATTTTGGCTCTCATGGACTTGTTTTAATTTTCTTCAGCCTGAACTTGCATATGGGCAATTGATGGTTTGCTCCAGGTTTCCTCTGGCCTTGTTTTAGCTGATGATATAGAGTTTTACCACTGTCTCTTTTCACAGATGTGTTAAATTGATTTCTGTGTATTCCGTCTGGTGAGGTCCATGTGTAGAATAATCTTTTTTTTTTTTTTTTTAAGTTTTTATTGTGTATTGAGTGATAGTTTATATGGGAGAACATCAGCTTTATACTCATCCTATCGTATTTCGTTTCATTGCAGTGATTTCAATCCCCTCTATGCATTATCATTCAACAGTATTTTCTTCCATTTCCTCATTTTATTTATTTATTTATGTATTTATTGGAAGTACACCAAAATACGCAGGAATGTATATAATCATTCAAACAACCAAAGGGCATACACTGAGAGTCTGCCCTCTGACCACCAGCACACAGCCTCTCTCCCTCCTTGAGTCTAGAGTCCTCAGCTGCTCCATCTCTCCATGTTTATCATCTCTGCCTCCATCTCTGGCTTCGCTGCTTCTCTGAATAGGTTCCCACACTCTGCTCCCACTCTTCTTCCTTTATGATTCCAGGGTCTTCTGGCCCTGGACTGCAAGATCAACCACTCCCCTTATTTTGTTGCAAAAGTCTACCTTCACATTTGCAATGGTCACAATCAGTCCTGATAGCAATTATATGGTGGTGGTGGTGGTGATGTGCCGTGGAGTCAGTTCCGACTCATAGCGACCCTGTACAGGATTTCCGAGGCTGTAAATCTTTATGGGAGCAGAAAGTCTCATCTTTCTCCCGGGGAACAGCTGGTAGTTTCAAACTGCTGACCTTGTGGTTCGCAGCCCGTTTCTTAACCACTACGCTTATGTCATTTAAAAAAGGTACTTGCAATGAACAAATTATTGGTCTTGAAAATTTCTATTCTGTGATTCCCAGCACTGTTTCTATTACCAAGGGCATATTTTCCAACTACTGGTCCTTCCTCTTTGTTTCCAGCCTTTGTGTTCCAATCGCCAGTAACTATCAACACATCTTGATTGAATGTTTGATGATTTCTGTCTGAAGACATTGGTAGAATTCTTCAACTTCATCTTTAATGATTTTAGTGATTGGTGCATAAATTTGAATAATAGTTGTATTACTTGATTTTCCTTGTAGATGTATGATTATTATCCTATCATATAAGCACTGTACTTCAAGACGGATCTCGATATGCTGTTTTTGATGGTGAATACGACATCACTTCTACTCAATTTGTCATTCCTAGCATAGTAAACCATGTAATTGTCAGATGCAAAATGGTCAATATGATTTCAGCTCACTAGTGTCTAGGATATCAATGTTTATGTGTCCCATTTCACTTTTGACAATTTCCAATTTTCCTAGGTTCATACTTTGTACATTCAGTGCTCTGATTATTAATGGATATTTACAGCTGCTTCTGTTCATTTAGAGGTGTGCCCCATCAGCAAATGAAGGTTCTGAGGACTTTATTCCATTTTAGCACTGATAGTGATCCATTGTTATTCATAAGGTTTTCTGTGACTAACTATTCAGAAGTAGTCCATCTCTCCTTTTTCTAGTCTGTCTTTGTCTGGAAACTCAACTGAAACCTTTCTACCATGGGTGACCCTGCTGGTATTTAAAATACCTGTGGCCTAACTTCCAGCATCACAGCAACATACAAGCTATCACAGTAGGACAAACTGACAGAGTAGTTGTGGATTCTAGGCATTAGTCAGCTGACATGAACTATTATTGGCCATTTTGAATCTGACAATCATATGGTTTACTATCCTGGGAACATCTAATTCAAGAGGAATGGCATAAAAAATGGGGGAAATGGCATCACATTCATCATCAAAAAGAATATTTCAAGGTCTATCTTGAAGTATAATATTGTCTGTGACAGGATAATATTCATATGCCAACTAGAAAGACCAGTAAATACCACTATTTTTTTCAAATGTATGTTGTTTTTGTTGTTATGTGCCATGGAGTCGGTTCCAACTCATAGCGACCTGTACAGGGTTTCCTAGGCTGTAAATCTTTATGGGAGCAGAAAGCTTCATCTTTCTCCTGCTGAACAGCTGGTAGTTTTGAACTGCTGACCTTGCAGTTCACAGCCTGAATCGTAATCACTACCCTACCGACTACTAAAACCAGTGATGAAGAAATGAAAGAACTCTACAAATTTCTTCAGTCTGAAATTTATAAAAACATGCAATAAAGATGTTTTGATAAATTACTGGTGATTGGAATACAAGGGTTGGAAACAAGGAGAAAGGATCTGTAATTGGAAAATATGGTCTTGATGACAGAAATTGTGCTGGAGATTGCATGATAGAATTTTACAGGACCATTATCTTCTTCATTGCAAATATATTTTTAAAACAACATAAAAGACAACTTTACACATGGACCTCACCAGAAGGGATACATAGTGATCAAATTGACTACATGTGTGGGGCAAGATGGTTAAAAGCTCCATATCATCTGCCAAACCACAGCCAAGGACCGACTGTGGAAAACACCATCAATTGCTCATAATCAAATTCAGCCTGAAGCTTAAGAAAATTACAACAAATCCATGATAGCCAAAAAATAACTGAATGGATCCCACATGAATTTAAAGATCATACCAAAAACAGATTTGATATATTGCATAGTAATGACTGAAAACCAGAAGAGTTGTAGAATGAAAGCATCAAAAAAAAAAAAAAAAAAAAAAAAAAAAAAAAAAAGTGACATAGTCACTTTATCAAAAAGAAATTGTCAATGTTCAGCCATTTAAAGAGGTAGCAAATGATCAAGAGCTAATAGTATTGAAGGAAGAAGTCCAAAGTGCACTGAAGGCATTGTCAGAGAACAAGGCTCGGAGAATTAATTGAAAACAATTGGAAATCTTTCAACAAACTGATGTGATGCAGCACTGGAGGCACTCACTCATCTATGTCAGGAATTTTGTAGAACAGCTACCTGTCCAACTGATTAGAAGAGATCTATATTTGTGCCCATTCCAAAGAAAGTTGACCCAATGGAATGCTGAACTCATCTGACAATATCATTAATATCACATAAAGTAAAATTTTGCTAAAGATCATTTTAAAATGGCTATAACAGTACATTGATATGGAACTGCCAGAGTTTCAAGCTAGATTCAGATGAGCATCTGGAATGAGGAATATAATTTCTGATGTCTGATGGATCTGGAAAGCAGAGAATACCAGAAAGATGTTCACCTGTGCTTTATTGACTATGCAAAGGCTTTTGAGTGTGTGGATCATGACAAGCTATGGACATCACTGTGAAAATAAGTATTCTGAAGCACTTAATTGTACTCATGAGGAACCTGTACGCAGACCAAGTAGCAGTTCAAACAGAATAAAGATACCTGAATGGTTTAAAATTAGGAAAGGTGTGTGCCAGGGTTGTACTGTTTCACCATACTTATTCAATCTGTATATTGAGTAAATAATCTTAGAAAATGGATTATATGAAGAAAAACATGGTATCAGGATTGGTGGAAGGCTCAAAACAACCTGTGATATTCATATGATACAACCTTGCTTGTTGAAAGTGAAGAAGACTTCAAATACTTAGTGATGAAGCTCAAAGACCACAGCCTTCAGTATGGGTTGCACTACAATATAAAGAAAACAAAAATCCTCACCATTGGATCCATAAATAACATCAAGATAAATGGGGAAAAAATAAAGTTGTCAAAGACTTCATTTTACTCAGATCAGCTATCAACACTAATAGAAGCAGCAGTTACGAAACCAAACTTTGGAGGATTTCATCAGGCAAATCTTCTGCACATGACCTCTTTAAAGTGTTCGAGAGCAAAGAGATCAGTTTGAGGACTAATGTTTTTTTAAAAGTCTCAAATGTATGTGAAACCTATACAGTGAATAAGGAAACCCATAAAATAATTGATGCTTTTCTGTTATGGTGTTGGAGGAGAATAGTAAAAGTACCACAGACTTCCAGAAGAACAAACAAATTGGTATTAGTAGAGTTACAGCCAGAATGCTCTTTAAACGCCAGGATGGCCAGACTTCCCTGTTATTCTTCAGACTAGAGGGACCAGTCACTGGAGAAGAACATCATGTTTGCTAAAGTGTAGGGTCAGTGAAAAATAGGAAGACCTACAACAAGATGGTTTGCCACAGCAGTAGCAAAAATGGGCTCAGGCTTAGCAGCGCTTGTGAGATTGGCTTAGTATCGGGCAGTGTTTCATTCTACTGTTCATAAAGTCCTTGTGAGTTGGCACCAGCTTGATGGCACCTAACAACCACAGCAGATGATGTTAGGAGTCCCTGGGTGGTACAAATGTTTAAGTGCTTGAGTACTAGCTGAAAGATGGGTACTTTGAACCCACCTAGAGGCACCTCAAAAGACAGGTCTGACAATTGGCTTTCCAAAGGCCACAGCTTGCTACACCTTCTAGAGCAGTTTTACGCTGTGCACATGCCATAGTCATGAGTCATCATCGACTTGAAGGAAACTAGCAACAGCTACTACAGATCATGTTAGACCCTATTCTAGACATTCTGGAACACACAATGCTAATTTCAGAGCTCTATGTATAAATTTAAAGCATGAGTAAAGTTTAATGTAAATGAAAATGGTAACATTTCATAGAAAAATGGATTGGAATTAGAGTACAGAAGATCTTGAATGCAAGGCTGAGTGATGAATATATAGAAGGAAACATAGTAACCACTACCCAAGAGAATGAAGTAACAAATATATGCCTTTTTGATGGTATTTTGGTCACAGTCCAAATGATACTTACATAAGAAATAGAGAGCAGAAAGAAGGGGAATAGACGTAGAGCCAATGTGGTTGATACAAGACTTAGTTGGTGACCATGTAGCTAGAGTGCAGACAAGGGATGATCCTGGAGATAGTGACAATATATTTTTCTTTTTGGTTACTAGCCAGAAACAGATGTAGAAGACAGATTTGACCTAGCTTGGATGGCTTGATGAACAGAACTGGAATAGAGAAAGATAAAGAAATCTGACATAGGAAGCATATATAAATTACCACAATCTGATGAACTTGACCTGTAATTTTGGATGTAGTAGCTCAAAATACCAACCAAGAGGGATGGAGTCTTCACATCAAGGATCAAGCCTACACCTCAGCACACAGGATTGATAAGGATGGGTAGATGAGACATTAGCTACCTAAAATAGGGGGCTTGGGGGGGCTATAGCTATGCTAAGAAATTTGGAAGACAACTATATGGCCAACTGATTGAGAGAGAACCATATCTGTGCCCATTCCAAAGAGAGGTGACCCAACTGAATGCAGAAATCATCGGACAATATCTTTGGTATTCCATGAGAGTAAAGTTTTGCTAAAGGTAATACAGAAATGGCTGCAAGCCAGAGATATGGTTCTTTGGAAGTCTTTTATCTGATACTTTATGTCAAAATACCATTATTACTGATCCTCCCATTTCAATAATAATAGTAGATTTCCTACACAACAGAATGGGCACTATAATAAATATGGTGATTATCTTAACAAGAGATTCTGAAGATAATTCTGTGACCTCACTTTAAATTCCAGCTCTGTTAATGTAAGTCATATGACCAGAAACCAGGTGTATAATCTTTCTAGTCTCAGTTTCTTAATTTTTGAAATGAAGATATGAATTCCAGTATCATAGAACTGTTTTTAAATTTAAGTAAATAATATATGTAGAGCACAGAAGGCCAAGTTTGGCAAAAAGTAATGACTCAAATATTTAGCTAATATTACTTAGACAAATGAATTTGAAACTAACCACCAGGTAATAATATTCAAAGCATTTTTTTTATGTATTAACTTATTTAATAATTCCAACAGGCCTATGTAATGAGTATTTTCATTGTGTGCTTTTGCGAATGAGATATTTAAGGAAGACAAAGTTAAAATCATCTTCAAAAATTGCACAAGTGAATTGCAAAACTAGTGTTAAGACTCTAGAGTTTGCTCTAAAAAATCATAAGAAAATGGATAGAAGATAAAGTTTGAAGTTTCATTTGTCTTGAGTTTTCTGCTGAGTTCTAGAATGAAACTATACTTCCTAATTTATATAGGCCTGAGACAGAACTGACTCAATGACAGTTAACAACAGAACCAACTGAAGAAGACTTTCTCAGTGTATGTGCCGTCATTTTTATTATAATCCCTGAAGGAAAGATTGCCAAAGATGTCAGGATTGGGCCCAGGCCTGGGATAGGGGCAATTTTATATACTAGTGCTTTAAATATATTATAACAATTTCTTTATTACCTTTCCCTTCATCTTGAGTCTTGTCTGGATGTCTAATGAGTGGAATACTGCAAAATTGATATTATGTTACTTCCAAGTTTAATTTATAAAAATGTTATGGTTTGTGTTTTGGAATCTGTTTCTCTCTCTTGGATCATTCTGTATGGAAGTAGAAAGTTACATGTTTAGAATTATCATGTGTGTGGGGGGAGAATTATTACATGGCAAGTAATGGAGATATGTAGCCATCTGTCAGTGGAACTTGAGGAGTGAGTGAGTTTGAAAGCAAACCTTACAGCTCTGCTAACCACAGACCTGACCAATAGCTTGATATGAGATCCTGAGTGAGAATTACTTATCTCAGCTTCTCTCAGATTACTGGCTCAAGAACAGTGCAATAATAAAGCTTTGTTCTTTCAAGTTGTTAAAAAAAAATAGCAATTTTTACCATTTATAGATAAAAAATGCACTTATCCCTACCACTAGTCTGTCGGTTTATCAGAGTTAAAGAACAAAGATGTCAGTTGAGGACTAAGGTGCACCTGGTCTAAGCCACGACATTTTCAATAACCTCAAGGAGAAAGTTGGACAATGAAAAAGGAAGATCCTACAAGAACTGACGCATTTGAACTATAGTTGGTATTGGAGGAGAATGTTAAAAGTACCATGGACAGCGAAAATATCAACTCAATCTGCATTCAGAGAAGTACAGCGAGAATGCTCTCTGGAAGCCAGGATGGCTCATACTTTGGCTTACATTTTCAGAAAGGACCAATCGCTGAAGAAGGATATCATGTTTGGTAAACTGGAGGGTTGGAGAAAAGAGGACGACCCCAACGAGATGCATTTACACAGTAGCAGTAGTGACGGGGTCAAATCTAGCAATGATTGTGAGGTTGGTTGGTGTAGGACCAGGTAGTGCTTCGTTTTGTTGTGCATAGGGTCACTATGAGTTGGTATTGACTCGATGGCACCTAACAACAACAATGTAGCTATCTGGACTGGTAAAGGTAGAACAGAAATTGAAATAAGACATTCTTTGTTATATTCATTCTTTTACCTCATTGAAAAATTTAGTTTCTATCATAAAGTATAAACATTCACTGCACTGTACTACAGTTACATAAAGACATCTATAGGAGTCTTTACTCATACACCATACAGAGTTCAATATGGGCACAAAAGTATTTTTCACACCATTTACTCTATTTATTGGGAACTCAAGACACAAGCCATGACCATCTTAGTAATATTTTCCTCCCATTTTTCCATTAATAAAGGAAAAAGTACTTGCTAGTTTGTCAGAAGACTAATTGACTAAGGGAGAAGAGATAAATTAGAGTTGGTAATTCTACTGTGATAAAATGTTTTAATGCTAAGATTACTTTGCAGGTCTGAATTATATAATTTCTGTAGGAGTCTTTTTAGTGTACATTGCACATAGAAGTGCATTTTAATTTGATGAAGGATGACATTTTTCCATTCAAAACGCCAAGTAGTGGTTGACAAATAGTCCAAGAGGGATGAAAACAGAACAAAATGGAGAAGTTTTATAAAAAATTGTAATCTTCCACCAGAGCATTTTGGAGCTATACTCAGAAACTCTTATTAAAGAAATAAAATCAGTAATTCCCTGACAACCACAAGCTATATATTCTATTCATGAAGACATAGGGAAATTTTTAAATCAATTAAATATTATATCCAAAATGTTCTGGCGAATTTAGGTCTATGTTGACAGTAGCAGAAAGAAAAGAGATCATGTGTTTTTGTATAGTTTCATTATCATGTGATGATAGTTTCTTAGATTTGAGTGATAATTACTAAGGGTGTAAAAAATGAAATGTGGTTGGGGTCAGCATGTTTTGGAAAGTAGGTACAGTGTGCTTATGGATCCAATTTGGGTGTGTGAAGATTAGAAGGGAAAAAAAAAATTTGCTTCAGGACTTAGGTCCCAGGAATGTCACTGTGTCATGCTATTAACTGTGATTGAGAATGTGATAAATAGGTAAATTGGCGTTGTTGTTAAGTGCCATGAATCTATTCCAACTCATAGCTACCTGTATAGGATTCCCAAGAAATTGCTGGTGAGGTGAGCAAATCAGGAATTCTGGTAAATTTGAATTCCCAGTTACACCCACGTATTGCTACCAAAGACTCCTCATGTGGTGCTGTGGATTAATGCACTGGACTGCAAAGTTGGTTTGAACCTCAAGGTCAGTGGTTCAAGCTCACCAGCTGCTCCTTGGAAACCCTAAACAGTGTCGCTGTGGGTCTGAACTGACTCAACAGCACTTAACAACAGCAAATATTACCAAGGAATCCTGGTGTAGTGCTGTAGGATAAACACTGGACTACTAATTACAAGGCCAGTGGTTCAAACACTAAGAAACCCTTTACAGGGTCACAATGAGTTGCAACCATGGCATTCAACAACAATAACAATTGTTACCAGATACACATCTATATTTTCAAGCCTGTATTGCAGGCAGAGGTTGATGCTGAATATATAAATTTGAATATCATCAGATTACAGTTGAGATCACCAGTATATGAGATGGCTCCAATTGAGCCACACTTCCTGGAATTCACACCAAGTTCATTCTCTCCCTCATTTTAACAGGAAAGATACGCCTGACTAACAGAATATGGCAAAAGAGATAGTATGCCCCTTCTTTAATTAGATCATAAATATCACTAGGGCTTTTTCTTTTCAATCTCATAAATCACTTAATTTGGGAAAAGTCAATTGTCAAATCATGAAGATACTCACACAACCTATGCAGTTGGCCACATAATGCCATATACTGAGCAATCTTGAAGGCAAATCCTTTAGTTATAATCAAACCTTCAGATGACCTCAGCTGCATCCCAGAGCTTGACTACAAGGTCATGAAAGACCTTGACTCAAAACCACCCATCTAAGTTAACCCTGTTGTTGCTATTGTTGTTTCTTAAGTGCTGTTGAGTTGGTTCCAACTCATAGCAACTATGTATAGGGTTTCCAAGGAGCAGCTGGTGGATTTAAACTGCCAACCTTGTGGTTTGCAGTCCAGGGCTAATCCTACAGCACTACACTTGGAGTCTATAAGTTGATCGTAGTTCCTCAGAAAATGTGAATATAATACATTCTTTAAAAATAATTATTTTTCTTAGAGAAAGTTTAGGTTTACAGAAAAGTTATGGAGAAAATACAGTGTGTTCTAAGATGCCTCTTCTTTCCCTTCACAATGTTTCTTCCATTATTAACATCTAACACTTATGTAGTACATATTTTACAACTGATGATACCATACAGATGCATTTCCATTAACTAAAGTTCATAGTTTACACTGGAGTTAACAGTTTGTGTTGTACGCTTCCCTGGGTCTTGACAAATGCATCATGGGTCTACTGTTTTAGCATATGAATAATTTTTATTCAAGGCCTTAAAAATGCCATATACTCTATCTATTCATCTCTATGCCTTGAACTTCTGGAAATCACTAAAAATTTTATATGCTCTATATTTTTACTGCAGAGTCTTGGTGTGACACTGCGGGTTAATGTGCTGGACTGTGAAGTCTGTTTGAACTGCAACATTGGCAGTTCAAGCTCACCAACCATTCCTTGGAAAACATATACAGGGTGGCTATGGGCCAGAGCCGACTTGATGGCACTTAACAATATCAACTTTTGCTACAGTATGTAATTTTTTCTTGCACTTAGAAGTATTCATTTGAGGTTTCTCAAAGTGTTTTCCCAGCTTAATAGATCTAAACTAAAGTACACTGCAGTCAGGGAGAAGATCATGTCCATACACCTATAGGAAGACCATCAAACCATTACATCCAAACTTTACACACCAACCGCTAAATCCAAAGGTGAAGGTATTGATTGAAGGTTTCTATGAACTCCTGCAGTCTGAAATTGATGCAACAAGCAATCAAGATGCACAGATATTTACTGGTGTTTTTAATGCGAAAGTGGGGTGGGGGACAACACAAGATCAATAATTGGAAATATGACCTTAGTGCTGGAAATGACACAGGAAATTACATGATAGAATTTTGCAAGACCAAGAGTTTATTCATTCCAAATACATGTTTCCAAGAACATAAATGGCAAATATACATTTGAACCTTATCCGATAGAATAGACAGAAATCAAATTGACTACATCTGTGGAAAGAGATGATGAAGATGTCAGAACAGGGCAAGTAGCCAATGGTGGAAAAGACCACTAATTGCTCAAGTGCAAATTCAAGTTGAATATGAAGAAAAGTAAAATCAGTTCCTTAGAGCCAAAATATGGCCTTCAGTACGTCAAACGAATTTACAGACCATCTCAAGAATAGATTTGGGACACTGATCACAAGTGACTGAAGAACATGTGAATTGTGGGATGGCATTGGAACATCTTAACATGGAAAATTCAAAAAGGTCATAAAAAGACAGGAAAGTAGCAAAGGGCTGAAATGAATGTCAGAAGAGGCTCTGACACTTGCTCTTGAACCTAAAGTAAAGTAAGTAGAAACAATAATACAAAAATGCTGAACAGAACATGTCAAAGAACAGTGTGAGAAGACAAAGTAAAGTATTAAAATGAAATGCAAAAAGACCTGGAGTTAGACAACCAAAAAAAAAAAAAAAGAAAGAAAGAAAGAAAGAAAGAAAGAAAAGTACATGTTAGGTCTTTTTTTTAAAGATGAAAGAACTAAAAGAAACAATGCAATCTTCAAATTGCAATATGGAAAGGTTCTAGGGGTAAAACACTGAACATTACAGGAAGCATCAAAGAAGATGAAAGAAATGGAAAAGTAGTAGAAGAACAAGAAATATTGAAGGAAGGAGTCAAAGCTTCCCTTATTGTATCGGTGGAAACCAAGTATCCAGCGATTGATGAAATACTCATCTCTATCAAAAAAACTCGGAAAACAACCATCTAGTCAATCAATTGGAAGACATGCATATTGGTTGTCATTCCAAAGAAAGATGAGCATATAGAATGTGGAAAGTATTTAAAAATATAACTAATATTACATAGAAGTAAAATATTGCTGAAGATAATTCAAAAATAGTTGCACTAGTACATTGGCAGGGAGCTGCCAGAAATTTAAGCAGGATTCAGGAAATGACATGGGAGGAAAGAGATCATTGCTGACATCAAATGGATTTTGACTGAAAGCAGAAAACATCAGAAAAATGTTTATTTGTGCTTCATGGACTATGCAAAAGCATTTGACATATGGGGATCAGAAATTAAAGATACTATTGCAAAGAACAGTAATCCCAGAACACTGAATTGTGTTTATATAGGACTTGTACATGGACCAAGGGACAGTTGTTCAAACAGAGCAAGGAGATACTGAATGGTTTTGAATCAGGAAAGCTGTGTGTCAGGGTAGTATCCTTTCACCATGCTTGTTCAGTCTGTATGTTGAGCAAACAACCCAAGAAACTAGACTATATGAAAAACAGCATGGCATCAGGATTAGAGGAAGGCTCATTAGACTTTTTAAAGTACTGAAGAACAGA
>NW_006408716.1:554681-571960 GCF_000296735.1 Chrysochloris asiatica | reverse complement strand
CTGGAGAAGGATATCATGTTTGGTAAGGTGGAGGGTCAGAGAAAAAGAGGAAGACCTCCAACGAGATGGATTGGCCATGTGGCGGCATCAATGGACTCAAGTGTGGCAACAATAGTGAAGTTGGCCCAGGATTGGGCAGTGTTTCTTTCTGCTGTGCATAAGGTCACTATGAGTTGGTACCCACTCGATGGCACCGAACAACAACAACAACATCAGAGAACAAATGTCTGAGATCCACTGGTGTGTAGACACAGGGAGGGTAGACAGATATGTGACCATGAAAAATGACTGGCATTAAGTTTCCTAATTCATCATATAGAGATAAGAATAGAATACAGTCATGTGGATGAACATTAATAAGATAACATTTTTAAAGTTTAAAACATAGCATTGTAGTATTTTTTTCTTCATTGGATCCTACTTACCCTGGTTTTAGGTTTGTATTTTCATTAACAAAATAAAATCTCAGATGTTCAGATAAGCATGATAAAGTAAATAGTCAGAATTATTTGAAAATTCAGTTTACTGTACTCTTTTTTAAAAAAATTATTTTCCTTTATAAAAGTATTTTATTGTGAATGAATTGAAAGTTGACAGAACAGATCCTCAGTTTTATTTTCAACTATGGATCTACATGTTGTTTCATTTCATTGGCTACAATCTCCTCAATGTAACATCGTTTATCCAACGGCCTCTCCATTTTTTGTTTCCATTCTTTCTTCTTTCCTAACTCTAATGAACTTTGTCCTGGGGTAAATCCTGCCCTTTTGATCTCAAATGGTCAATTATTCTAAGATGTTATTTCCCCTTTATTGAGCTTTCTACTGTATGGCTGATAATTGAGTCGCAGTATGAGTTCATTTTTGACTGAAGGATAATTTCCTTTTATGTAGATGGGTTAATTTCTGGATTCTCGATTCTGTTCCATTGATCTATGTGTCTTTCATTGTACCAGTACCAAGCTGTTTTGAACAATGTAGCCATGTAGTAAATTTTGAAGTCGGAGAGTGAGAGGCCTCCACCCTTATTCTTCTTCTTAAGCAGTGCTTTGCTTATCCTGGATATCTTTCCTTTCCATAAAAAGTTTGCAATTGTATTTTTGAAGAATGTTGCTGGAATCTAGATTGGGATTGCATTAAATGTGTAAATTAGGATAATTTCCTTTTAAATAGGTGTAGTTCCAAACCGGTTTTCCAGGATCTATAAAAGAATCTCATCAAAATATGCGTTTAGATCTTTAGAATTATAAGCAAATTTTCCTAGTGTGGTGCTGTGGATTAATACGCTGGACTACAAAGTCAGTTTGAACCTCAATGTTGGTGGTTCAAGCTCATCAGTCTCTCCTCAGAACTCAATATAGGGTCACTATGGGTTGGAATTGACTAAATGGCACTTAACAACAACAAATGTTGATAAGGAGGGCTGTGTTAAGAATTTCCTTATAGACTGATTCATATTTGATTTTATTTTCAATATTATTCAGGTTTATTATTTTGTCTATCTGTTGAGAAATTTTTAGTCAGTAGTATCCATTTTTCTAGACATAACACTATGAGAATCCTTTATTTCATTTTCTTTATTTTTAATCAACAAGATGTTAGAAGGCATCTACTCAAAGCAGATGGATAGAAAATATATTTTCCTCTGAAATTATTTAATGCCACTTTCAGAAATACTCTGCAGCTGAAATTTGAGATTAGTCATCAGATATCTGACAGTTTTCATTCTTATCAGCCAGTCAAACTCTTCATAAAGAATTAATGCTATTGCATATCAGATGGTCCTGCAAAATTAGGTTCTTACGAAGGGAGCAAAAAGCAGGAAATATTTTTTGTTGTATGATTCTCTTAGAGTTTCAGGATGAAGATTCTATAAAAGTCTGGTGTAGTGCTTTAGGATAAACACTGAACTGCAAGGTCAGTTTGAATTGCAAGTTTGACAGTTCAAAATCACCAGCCACTGCTTGGAAACACTATACAGGGTTGCTGTGAGTCAGAACTGACTCGATGACACTTAAGAGCAACAACAACATATTGCTGTGAAGTAAACTATCATGGCTGGATCATTAATTCCATTTTAGATTTGGCAGCTTATATGTTTGAAAGGGCATACTTAAAAAAAATGCCCATATAACTTTATAAGTATTTTTGTAAAGTGTACAGGGAAAGTCAAATGTAACATTGACAGGTTTTAAATAAAAGTTGTATCTAAAAATGCAACGTGATATGGTTGCATTATAAGGTACATAATGAAATCACTTTTTAACCTTACTTGCTTTTATAATCTGTTCTCCTTCACTTTTTACTGGTACTTTGTTATTAAATTCTGTCTAGTCAACTCCGGCTTATAGCGACCCTGTATAGGATTTCCAGGTAGCAATTAGAGGTTTGAACTGCCAACACTGAGGTTAGCAGTCAAGTGCTTATCCTACAGCACCAGTACATTGGACACATGGAACATCTCTTGAGCCGTTTCACTTTTTCCATACCTAAAATTGTAAATTCATGGTTGGAACTAAGTGTTCAAAGAGGAGATATTTCTTATTTACTGTATCTCAGAGGTCCTATCTCCAGAAAACAGAATCTGAAGCGAAAATATATGTATAGGAGAACTGTTAGATTTTGCCCCTGAGCAAACATCGAAAGGGTGGAAAGAATCAAAAATGACTAGATAGAAGTGTTAAACTTTGATTCTATTATAGCAGGAACATTCTGGAGATAGATTAGGCCTTCATATCTGTATCAATGCCCTGGCATGGACTAATCATTTGATGTCAACTGTTCCCAAAGACAAGAATGATATGTTCTAGCATGTGATATTAATTACAGTATAGTTCAATAATTTTCTTATTTTGTTTGATCACCTTTCGTTGGAAAGGGCATGAATATGAAACTATTTCAATTGATTATGCAGATAACTGTATTCCGAATTTCTTGACATAGCTGAGTTAAGTACATCTAGCATTGTATCCATTTGTTGATGCATCTCAATTGGTATTCTTGCAACTCCGGAAGCCTCAGTTTCACCAATGCATTGTGTGTGGCTTGAATTTCTTCCATCAGTGCTAGTGATTCTTGATCATATCCTGAAGTGGATGGAAATTAACCAACTCTTTTGTGTATATTATTATTGAAAACTAGTTTATTTAATAGTTTTAACATATGGTACAGTGGAAGAAATTAATCATATATATATATATATATATATATATACAGAGAGAGAGAGAGTCCTGGTGTGGCGCTGTGGTGCTGTGGGTTAAATGCGCCAGACTGCAAAACTGTTTGAATTTCAAGCTCACCAGCTGCTCCTTGGAAATCCTATACAGGGTTGCTATGGGTCAGAATTGACTCTGTGGCACTTCACAACAACAATATATATATAATTTTCATACAGATTCCTGTTGTGACGCTGTGGGTTAATGAGCTGACTGCAAAGTCAGTTTGAACAACAAGAATCAGCAGTTCAAGTTCTAGCTGTTCCTCGGAAATCATACATAGGGTTGCTCCAGGTTGGAACCGACTGGGAAGCATTTAACAACAACAATTTTGATAAAGACGTTACCACATATCTGGAGAAATCACACCAAGGCTCTAAAGATTCATTTTCCTATTCTTCTTTCTTTATGGTTTTTGCTTCTTTTAGAGAAATTTAAATGATGAGACTAGGGTTTTGTGTTCTCTTTTGCAATGATGCTTTGAACATGGTGAGACTTGTTGTTGTTGTTGTTGTTAAGTGCCGTCGAGTCGGTTCCGACCCATAGCGACCCTGTACAGGGTTTCCGAGGGTGTAAATCTTTACGGGAGTAGAAAGCCTCATCTTTCTCCCGCGGAGCAGCTGGTAGTTTCGAACCGCTGACCTTAAGGTTCGCAGCCCGATTCGTAACCACTACGCTACCAGACATGGCAGTTAATAGAGATAAAGCTATGAATTGAACTAAAATAACTCCATATCAGATACAAAGAAAAATGCATGTCGTCATCACTTTAGATAATCTGGCACTGTAGAATAAGCACTCGATCGCAAGGTCAGTTTGGACCACAAGGTCGGTGGTTCAAACTCACCAGCCGCTTCTCAGAAACCCTATATTGGGTCACTTGTGAGTCAGAACCAATTTGACGTCACTTAACAACAAGAAGGAGCTCTGGTAGAGCAGTGGTTACAAGTCAGGCTACTAATCTTGTGGTCAGCAGTTGGAAACTACCAACAGTTCTGCCGAAGAAAGATGAAGCTTTCTGCTCCTGTAAAGATTTATGGCCTCAGAAACCCTATGCAGGGTCACTGTGGAAACCAACTGCATGACACTTAACCACCACCACTACCACCACAAAGTTGACATCCCAGTGGGATATATTTTATAGAAGATAAGCCAGCTCATCTCAAAGAAATAGTGCCAGGAATGGCTGTTGTGTGATTGTATCAAGTTGATAATTTACTGTTGTCTACAAACTGTTAAAATATACCTTGTTGTTGTTGTTAAGTACCGTGGAGTTGGTTCTGACTCATAGTGACCCCCACACAGGGTTTCTGAGGCTGCAAATCTATACGGGAGCAGAACACCTCATCTTTCTCCCACAGAACCCCTGGTAGTTTCGAACTGCTGACCTTGAGGTTGGGAGCCTGACTTGTAACCACCAGCACTGTTTTATCCTAACTTCTTGCATTTGAGATATTTTCTGGGATAAAAGATTACTTCACTGCAGGGTCCTCTTACAGTTAGGATTTTCCTTGCAGAAATGCGGGAAAGTATTACCCTTGACAACTGACTCCGGAATATGTTTTAGTGAGTGTTTGAAAGCAGTAAAGAAAGGTCAAGTGGCCAAACATGTAAAGCTCTAGCTACTGTTTTGTCCACAATGTATGGATTTTCTAAAAATAAAATGTTAAAATGGTTGATGCATTAATCTAGGTTCTGCAACTTTTACTGTAAAAAGCCAGATAAAAAATTTTGGCTTCCTGGGCCATTGATTTCTATAACAACAGTCAAGTCTGCTGTTGAAAAGCAGAAGCAGTCATAGATAATATGTAAATTTATGCATATGGCTGTGTTACAGAAACAGGAGGCAGGTCAGAACAGCCTCCTGGTCTATAGTTTGTTGAACCTGATTAAGCAAATTATGAGACTAAATCGAATAACTCCACTTCAGTTGAGTCAATTCTAACTCTTAGAAACCCCTATAGAAGAAAGTAGAATTCTACATAACTTTCCCACTTTTAATTCTAATTTGTTTTAATTAATTAATTTTATTATTATTATTATTTTTAGTGTTTTATTGTGAATTATGTGATAATTTACATGGGAGAACATTAGCTTTACAGTCATCCTATCATATATCATTTCATTGCCATGGTTACAATTCCCTCCTTGCATCATCAACCAACCAAAAAGCCTATCCCTGGTCTTCAGCACACAGGCTCTCTCCCTCTCTGGGTCTAAAGTCCCCAGTCACTCCATCTCTCTATGTCATCATCTCTGCCTCCATCTCTGGCATCGCTGCTTCTCTGGGTAAGGTCCTACTCTCTACTCTTCTCCCTTGATGGTCCCAGGGACTTCCGCTCCTAGACTGCAAAATTAATCATTTCCCTCCTTGCTATAAAATGTCTACCTTTACATTTCCGACCCTCACAATAAATCCTGATAACAAGTATTCACTATTGCATTGCAAGATACCTACCTGCATCTCCTTTCATCAGCCCTGCCCAGACAGATTGGATACTACTCAGTGGAGAGTCTATCTTCCTCCACTTTATTTTTTTTTTATTTAAGGTTTTTATTGTGGATTGAGTAAAAGTTTATAGGGAAGATCATCAGTTTTACATTCAACAAATCATACATCTTGTTTCATTACAATACAATGATTATAATCTCCTTCATGCATCATCAATTAACATTATTTCTCTCTATTCACTTTAACTTTTTTTTTTTTTTTTTTTGAACACTCAGGCATATAAAATAATTTACACCACCAAAGGGCACATTCTGCCAGTCTGCCTCCTGTCTGCAAGCTGTTAGTCCCTCTTTTCCTATGAATCTAGAGTCCTCAGCTGCTCCCTCTGTCTATGTCCCCATCACTGCCTCCATCTATGGTGTCGCTGCTGCTTCTCTGGATAAGGTCTCTTATTCTGCTTGTGCGCTTCTCCCTTAATGATCCTAGGGTCTGGTCCTTTGTTTCTGGACTGTAATATTAACCACTCCCCTATTTTTGTTACAAAACTTCTACCTTTACAATTTTGACAGTCACAGTTAGCTATAATAACAATTATTCATGATTGGATCATAAGAGTCTTATCCCCATCTCTTTTAACCAGACCCATCTTGACAAAGATGAAAACTATTCAGTGGTGATTCTTTCTTCCCCCACCACACACTATTAAACTAAACTCCCTCTTGAAACCCTGTAAGCCTGTCACTTCGCACCTTTATCGCCCCCTCATTTGAGGTAGCCAATGTCTAAGTTGCCCGCCCGTCTCTATCTACCCTGTATACATAGAGGATAACACTGATACTTGGTGTAATACTCCTTCCCTCTCAGTTGGTGTTTACAGTTGGCTGTAAGCCTTTATGGAAACAAATCTTTTCCACATCTTTTCCCTGTGGAGCAGTTCTCCTGCAGTGGCATGGAACAATCTATCTTTCTGTTAGCAGCTAAATGCTTAACCCGCTGTGCTAAAAATGCTCCTACAAAACAAAGTAAAAAGACACAATCTTGGATCCAATTTAACTTTTAAAATATTGTAGCAGAAGGGTAGAGGGGTTCCATTAGTTAATGAAAAGAACATAATACATCAATAATGAGTTAACTTATATTGTTTTTTAAAATCACTTCACAATTGACAGTTCAGGAAAAACAACCTCATTCCAGCAGAAATGACAAATAACATCTCTTAAAACAGAATCACTCTATAAATTATACATTAAAAAAAAAACAATTTCAGCCTTTCAAAACCATGATAAGGGAGAGAGGGACTTGCCTGAAACACAGAGAAAACAGAAAACAAATTAGGTAGTAAGTGATCAGCTATTACAGCTGGAGTTTGTGATGTGTGTATGTGTTGTGTTGGGGAGTAGTTTTAAGAATCTTGTTCCTAGATTTTTAATTTAAAAAAAAAGCAAAATTTGCCATTTTAACCAATTTTAATGTGCATTTTAGTGGCTTTGACTATAATCTTAAAATTGTATTCATGTAATTATGTTATCTATTTCCAATTTATTTTCCAACTTAGCAGAAATTAAGAAATTACCTATTAAGCTGTAGCTCCTTCTACCCGGGAAACTTCTATTATGCTCTCTGTATCTTATGAATTTGCTTATTGTAGATATTTCATAGAACTAGCTCATAAACAATTTGCCATTTTTATGGCTGACTTATTCCATTTAGCATAATGTTTTCAAGGTTCAATCATGTTGTAATATGCATCAGAACTTCATTCCGTTTAATGAATGAATAGCATTCCTTTGTATTATATATCACATTTTCTACCTAGAAGCAGAATTTGGGGTCATATGGTCATACAATATATTGCTTTGTGAGGAACAAACTTTTCCATATTGTCATTGTTGTTGTTAGTTGCCTTCAACGTGGCTCCTGACTCACCATCACCATTCACAACAGAATGGAAAGCTACCAAGTCTTGCAACATCCCATGATGTTAATCAGACTGTGATGATCTGTAGGATTTTCATTAACTAATTTTTAGAAACATCTGGTTGTTTCTTTCTGTTCTATATTAGTATGGACCTTCTGCTGAAGCCTCCTCGGCATCATAACAACACATAAACCTCCATTGACTTTATATACTGTATCATACAAAACATTCTGCAACTTGGTTATTTTGATGGTACATTGACCAGAAACTGAAACAGGTCTCCCTTATAGAAGGTGAGAATTTTGTCACTGAAACCATCTCTGACTCAACTACATCATTAATGAATAATACAGTTACATAATGCACGTAAATGTAGTGGATACTCTGGTATCCTATGAAGGTTTGCGTTTCAGGACCAGCAAAAAATAAACACATCTCCAGAAAACATTTGTAGCTGAGGATTTAGCAGCATACTTGTGATAGTTAAGGTCTGTGTTAACTTGATTGGACCAGCATTGTCAGTGGCCTGGCAGCTGAGATGTAGTTATCCACCATGGTAACTAATATGATGGATGAAGACAAAGACCCAAAGATTCAACATACTTGTCTTAATCTGGAAATTCTCTGAAAAGCCATCCCTGTTCCAAATCTCTGTCTCTGAGATCAGACTATTGAATTGCATCTTATCCTCACCATCTGTCCAACCATTGTTCTCTTCATTCTTTTAAAAATATTTTTTGCTGTACACAAATCTCTGTTTTAAATTCTACTTCCAGGAAACTGGCCAAAATCATTCATTATTCAGCTCTTAAAACTGTATCATCATTTTATATGTGTTTCTGATACTGTGTTTATTTTGCTATGGAACTAAATATTATAGGAACTAGATACTAATAGAGAAATCCACAATCTTCTTTTTCCATATAATTCGTATACTTTTTTTCATAATTTGGTACACATCTAGGACACCATAAACATCATATGATAATTTTTGCAAGTATTTAAACTTCACATACTGTATCATACAAAACATTCAGCAACTTGGTTATTTTTGTACTGAAAATTATTTTTGAGTTTTATCTAAGCAGACACAATAAACTCTTTAAATTGTAAATTCAATGTGACAAAATAATAAAAACTGATAAGTCAGCAATGAGAGAATGTGTATATTTGATACATAATTTTTTTTATATTGAATACTTCAGGATTTAACATTTTGAAAACATTGTTAACTGCTCTCGAATAAAATTGTATTTATGGTGAACTTTAAGTACAAGAGAATGAAACATTGTCAATCTTTCATCATCTCTCAATCACTGCCATGGTCAGGCCCACGGTATCCGAGCTCTCCTTGTCCTTATGACCCTTGACTTCACCAAATATGAGGTCTTCCTCTAGGGACTGATTCTCCTGATGACATGTCTAAACCATGTGAATATGATTCATAGGGCGTGGGGGTAGGGATTTTTGTTGTTGTTGTTTGTGCTAATTTTTAGAAGTATATCATCAGGTTTTCTTCCTCATCTGTATTAGTCTGGAAATGCCACTGGAATAACTCCCAGCATATTTGAGGGTAGAGATTGTTTGACAAAATGTAAATTGAGTGGTAATAGTGAAGTATACATACAGAACACAAATTCTCTGGGTAATGTATTGTTGTTGTTGTTGTTAAGTACCCTTGAGTCGGTCCTGACCCACAGGGGCCCTGAAAAGGGTTTCCAAGTAGGGGCTGGTGAGCTTGAACCACCAACCTTGCAGTTCAAATGATTTTTCAGTCTGGTGCATTAATACACAGCACCACACCAGGACTACAGGCAATGTATTAGGAGCTCTGTAAGCAGAAGTTTCTACACAAAAGTAAAATTTTAAAAATACCAGTTAAACAAAACTAGTTTACTTACTTACTTAACTTACTTAATTAATTAATTTATAAATGTTTTATTGTGAATTATGTGATCGTTTACATGGGAAAACATTATCTTTACATTCATCCTAGTGTATATCATTTCATTGCCATCAACCAACAAAAGGGTATACCCTGCAAGCCTGCCCCTCTGTCAGCACACAGCCCCTCTCCCTCTCTGGGTCTACAGTCCCCAGCCACTCCATCTCTCCAAGTCATTGTCTCTGCCTCCATCTCTGCCATCACTGTCTCTCTGGGTAGGGTCCCGCACTCCGGTCTTCTCCCTTGGTGGTCCCAGGGACCTTCACTCCTAGACTGAAAAGTCAACCACTCCCCTTCCTTTTGCAACAAGACATTTACCTTTACATTCCGAACCCTCACAATCAGTCCTGATAGCAATTGTTCACTATTGTACCACAAGAATCCTATCCCTATCTCCTTTCATCAGACCCACCCAGACAGACTGGATACTACTCAATGGAGATTTTACCTTTCTATGCACCCTCTGGACCTAGGCTCCCTCTTGAAAGCCGGTAAGCCAGTCACTTCTTGCCTTTGTAGACTCCCCACCCCCATTTTGGATAGCCAATGTCCAAGTTGCCCATCCCTATCTACCCTGTTCTACCCTGTGTATCTATTTAATAATGGTATGCAAGGGAAACCAAGAATCAAAAGACATCCAAGCATCTTAACATTATTTCCCTCTTTTTATCCAGTCAAACCATGCCTCCATCCCTCTCTCCCAGAGTCCTGTTTTCCCAAGGTTGTGCATACAACATTATTTACCTCTGTCCCACTTACCCCATGAAAACCTGCCTAACTGTTCTCCCATCTGCCTTGTTCTTACATTTCCTTCCCCCTTCTTGTTGTATACTGTCCCCACCTTGTTGTTGTTGTTAAGTGCCTTCGAGTCAGAGTCGACCCATAGCGACCCTGTACAGGGTTTCCGAGGGTGTAAATCCTTACGGGAGTAGAAAGCCTCATCTTTCTCCCGCGGAGCGGCTGGTAGTTTTGAACCACTGACCTTAAGGTTTGCAGCCCGATTTGTAACCACTATGCTACCAGAGCACCCAAATATTCTGTCTATTCCCTACCATATGTTCCACCTCCCACTCCCTACCCTCACCCCACACCCCACATACAAGTAATACTTATTTATTTTTACTGGAGAATATCTCTGAACCTTTGTACACGGCAAAGCACATGTACTACCAAAAGAGGCCCATTGTGTACATTGTCCACAGGTTACTTAACAAGAGAGTATCTTAGCTATAGAACATGTTTCAGTTAGGAGAGAGTGGTTCCTTACAGGAATCCAAGTTCCAAATCTCAGAAGAAACATTTGAAAATCATTGAGTTTATACAGCTTACAAACAACTTCTAGGGTTTGTAACACTGCTGACTCCAGGATTAAAAAATCCTCAGAGAAGAGGTCAAAGATGGTGTCTTCCACAGAGGTGAAAGTCTACATACTCAACAGTGAGTGAGAGACTATTGGTTTTAGACATTCCACAGTCAGTTAACTGATAATTATTCAGATGGTCATTATCTTTGTTTACCAGTCCTGCTTCAAATACCCTCTTTAAAAACCTAAATCTTCTCACAGTTAATGCTTCTTTCTCCTTACTCAAGTCTTTCACCACAACTGTTAACCTTGGAACCCACTATTGTTTGGTAAATGTACTCTTCTATTTTCATCCCTTCATAGAAATTTTCCTTTTAAAAAGATCTTTGCTGAAGTTACCCTTGTTTGTTCTGCCCTCTCAAAGAGAGCAGATACGTAGTCCACACTTGAAATAACAAAGTTCATGGAAGAGTTTAGCATCTTCTTCTGCCATGCCATTTTCTGAACTCTTTCTTTCTTTGTGTTATATAATACATGTGACTCTGCAGGATAAATACCGGGCTGCTAGCTACAAGATTGGCAGTTCAAACCCACTAGTTGTTCCTTGGAAACCCTATAGAAGGTCATTATGAGTTGTAACCTATTTGATGACACTTGACAACAACACTGCTTGAAGTTCATGCCTGACTTTCTAATAGACCAGTAACTCTTCACCTCCAGTTCACCTCTCTTGGTATTTTCTCTCTCTGTTTATGCCCAGTCCCAAAGATGGGATTAGATGTTCTTCTATGTTATTTCTATTTTGTTGTTGTTGCTAAGTGTCGTAGAGTCAGTTCTGACACATCTAGGGTTTCTGAGGAGTAGCTGGTGAGCTTGAACCCATGACCTTGCAGATCAAACTGACTTTGTAATCGAGCGCATTAAGCCACAGTGCCACACTGGGATTCATTATTTCTATGTAGTACTCTGTATGTTCTAATGAATCCATTTAGGATTCTAAGCCTACTTGTATACACTGCTCAATAGAATGTGGCTCCCTGAGAGTAATCACTCGTAGTCATCAGAGTAGGAATCAGTTTAATTCCGAGTAATCACTCGTTGTCATCAGAGTAGGAATCAGTTTAATTCCAAAATCTTTCTTTAAATTGGAATTGGGTTAAAGTTTACAAGGCACATTCTTTCCATAGTTACCTTTTAAGTCTGGAAATGAACTCACTATGGCTTAATTTTCAGTCAATGGACAGGTCTATAAAGAAAGAATTGCACTAAGAAGGTATGTACATTGAAGTCTCTTTTTAAGAAGAATTTGTATGTGAGTCAGAACAGTTAGGCATAGTTCATTTCTAATTTTATTTAGTCAAATGCTTTTCTTAGTATTTAACATATAGAATAGCTTCCTATGCATAAAACATTAAAGTAACACTTTCAGATACACTAAAACAATTTTAAAGTAATTATATAGTATTAGTAATCTGTCTTAAGGAGCTCTGGTAGAGTAGTGGTTACGAATCGGGCTGTGAACCGCAAGGTCAGCAGTTGGAAACTACCAGCGGTTCCTAGGGAGAAAGATGAGGCGGTCTGCTCCCATAAAGATTTATAGCCTCGGAAACCCTGTGTAGGGTCGTTATGAGTCGGAACCGACTTCATGGCACATAACAACAACAACAACAACAACAACAACAGTAATCTGTCTTGATGCACTTCACAAAGCAGCACCAATTTGTTATTGCTAACTACTGTTATATACCTCAAATTTTTAATGTCATCGGCTTTATGGAGTTGGTTTATAATGATGAGTTGTGTGTAAGTTTGAAATTCATAGTCCAGGGACTATCTGTATTATCGCCCCCCCCACCCCCCAATCACTGTGCCCTAGTACTTGACACAATGCCTGCGTACTGTGATGGACAATTTTATGCGGCCTTTCTCACTATGGTTTTGCAATTCCCCATTATACGACTGGGCTAAAAACTAGTTCTGTGCTGAAGCACCCTAATGAACACCAAAGAAAGACCAGCTTTCACCCTATGAAAACCCAGGCCCAGGAACCTGGAGCCTCAGTTTGCTATTTTGCTTGATTAAGAATAAGAAAGCCCTTAGGCCCTTTATGTATTCCTGTAGCTGTGCTGGGCATCTTTGCCAAACGCTGCTTTCTCACTCTGGTTCTTGCATTTGGCTTGCCTCGGTCTGACCTCCAGCTCATAAACACTGCGGAGGATTCCGTATGGTCTGATATGGGAGGAGCGTGACACCAAGAGTTACTGTACTTATTAACCCTAGTGATTCCGCTGAACGTTTTCTAAATTGCTGTGAGTCTAATAAAATTAAATACTCTGAAACTGAAGTTGTTTAAATAAAGATAATAATAGATTTTTTTAATGCAATGTCTTATCTCCCAGATGAGTTATATTTACTGTTAGCACATGCCTCACTACTCATCTGTCGCTTTGCCGTAAGGTGGTGGCTTGTCTGTTGCTCTGATTCTGGAAGCTATGCCAGCAGTATTTTAAATATCAGCAGGGTAGCACATGCCACTTCTAAGTTTATATCAATGCGATTTTCTAATCTGTTGATGTATTCCTGACTAAAGGAGCTCTGGTGGCGTAGTGGTTACGAATCGGGCTGCAAACCTTAAGGCCAGCAGTTCGAAACTACCAGCCGCTCCGCAGGAGAAAAATGAAGTGTTCTGCTCCCGTAAAGATTTACAGCCTCGGAAACCCTGTACAGGGTCGCTATGGGTCGGAACCGACTGGACGACACTTAACAACAACAACAACAATGGGTCTATGCAATTATCTATTCTGGAAAAAACTGAGGAAGAGTGGAAGGTCTCAATTTCCTTCCCCTCTACACAGGAGTGATAGTTAAGATTTTGTACCGCCTTGATTGTGCCAGGATTACCAGCCGTTTGTTGTTGTGTGCCGTGGAGTCGGTTCCAACGCATAGCGACGCTGCACAGGGTTTCCGAGGTTGTAAGTCTTTACAGGAGCAGAACGCCTCATCTTTTTCCCGCAGAGCAGCTAGTAGTTTCGAACTGCTGACCTCGTGGTTCGCAGCTCGCTTCGTAACCACTACGCTATTTATTCCCATGGGGAGATCTAACACAGTGCAGTAAACTCTTTGACGATTGGCTATGAACAGTGTAGTTAACTCTATGATAATTGGCTATGAGCAGCCAATCAACTGGAAGAATGTTTTTTCCACTCTAACTGGACACTCAGACAAAATGTGCTTGCTTTTTCTACTGTATCTGAATCTTGATATGTCCTCCAACCTCTGGTTCTTTAGACTTGAGCCAGTAGCTTGTTCTATTATTTGTCAGCCTGCTTGCTGGCCTTTCAGACCTGCCTGCCTACTTACCTGTCTGCCGGCCTAATTGATGGACCAGCCTGCCAATCTCGGTTCATGTGAATCTGACTTGGCACTCTTCTACCTCTCCAATTGATACTAACCTCTTTTTATAAGTTGTTTTTTTGTTTTTTGTTTTTTTTTGATACTAACCTCTTTTTATAAGTTGTTGTTTTTTGTTTTTTTTTGATACTAACCTCTTTTTATAAGTTGTTGTTTTTTGTTTTTTTTGATACTAACCTCTTTTTATAAGTTGTTTTTTTTGATACTAACCTCTTTTTATAAGTTGTTTTTTTGTTTTTTTTTATACTAACCTCTTTTTATAAGTTGTTTTTTTTTGTTTTGTTTTTTTTTGATACTAACCTCTCTTTATAAGTTTCACTGGTTTTGCTTCTCTAGAGAACTCAGTGTCAGATGACAGGTATACCTGACCCCATACAGCATCTCAAGTAGATACTGACCATTCACCACTGTCACTGGGAGTGACATCAAAATGACTGTTAACACAATTTTTGTGCACTGTTTCACCAGAAATTTAGTATTTTTTTATATAAATGTATGCCTGGAATTAATCATAACAACAAAAATATTTTTGTAAGCCTAACATACCTAAGGAGCTCTGATAGCGTAGTGGTTACGAATCGGGCTGTGAACCACAAGATCAACAGTTTGAAACTACCAGCTGTTCCATGGGAGAAAGATGAGGCTTTCTGCTGCCGTAAAGATTTACAGCCTTGGAAACCCTGTACAGGGTCGCTATGAGTCGGAACCGACCCTACGGCACATAATAACAACAACAACAGCATACATATGTCAATACACCTACAAGGTTAAAACTGTATGTTAATTTACTTTATTTTTTTAAAAACATTTTATTGTGAATTGAGTGGAGGTTTACAGACCAGATCATGTTTACATTCAACAAATCCTATACTTCATTACAATGTACCAATAGTTAACAGTATTTACTTCCATTCATTTTAACTCTTGCGTTCCTCCCTGTGTCTCCTGCTACCATCATTTTTCCTCTGGTAGCGTCATGGTTATGAGTCAGGCTGCCAACTTTAGGGTCAGCCGTTTGAAACTACCAGCTGTTCCGCAAGAGAAAGATGAGGCTTTCTGCTCCTGTAAAGATTTACAGCCTCGGAAACCCTGTGCAGGGTCGCTATGAGTCAGAACCGACTCCATGGTACTTAACAACAACAACAACCTCTCTCATGTTGTATGTTGCCTACTCTGTCATCCATGTTAACATGTGTCTACCTTCTAGCCTGTAAATAATTTTCCTCCTTCTCAAACTCCTATAACCATCATAGATTAATTATTTATTCTTGCAATATATGTGTCCTTTTTTTGAAGTTTTTATTGTGTGAATTGAGTGCTAGTTTATCTGGGAGAACATCAGCTTTAGATTCATCCGAGCGAATTTTGTTTCATTGCAATGATTACAATCCCCTCCATGCATCATCATTCAACAGCATTTGCTTCCAATCCCTCTGTTTTGGTAATTTACTTTTGGAATTTTCTAATGCACTCCAGTCAGAGTACCCATGTAGCACTGTAGGATAATCACTGGGCTGCAAGTTGGATTTGAACCTCAAGGTGGTGGTTCAAACCCACCAGCTGCTCCTCAGAAACCCTCTACACATTGCTGTGCATTGGAACCTTACATCAACAGTAACAATGCACTCCAACCAAAGCTGATATTATTACCAAAGTACAGTGTTCCTCCAAATCAATTAATTCCATCTGCTTGAGAAAATCCTAGACTATCTCTAAACATCAATTTCCTTATCTATAAAATTCCTAACTCACTGTTGTTGTGAGTGGGAATTAAAGATACCAAATGATAGACGACATTTCTAAGCAAACTAGAGAACTGCATGATACATTTACTCATTTCATCAATAAGCGTTCAATGAGTGCCTCCTCTGCATTAACTGTGGACTTAGTCTTGTGGAGAGTCTTAGGAAAAACTCCACTGGGAGAAAGATACTGTGATTTCAGCAAACTTACTTCCATTGGGATGCATGAAAGAAAAGCATAATAAATGGTACTTATCAACCTAGCAAAATACTAAAGAGAAAGCTGAGGTTTCAGTGATGGGCATTCTTTCCTCCACCATTGTTAGTTGCTTACATGCAAAGAACTAGTCATAGTACATGAATTAAGACATTTTTCTTATATCTGAAGTTTCTTTAATAGAGCGAGACTTCGAAACCTCCATCTTGAGTCTAACCCACTTTTCATCTGGACTGATCATTGCTTACATGGGAAACTTTAATTTTGTAGTAATGCTTAAACAACTTCTCTGTTTTCCAAATTGAACCAATGTTGTTAATTCCATGTCATTAGCTGCATAAATAGCTAGCCACTCTTAGCTATTAATTTGTGTGATAGCAAAAGAATACACAAGAAATGGGATAAATTCAGTTGCATTTAGCCTCTACATAATTCTAAATGGCTACTTTATGAACTGAAGTACTTTATTGGTTTCTTGGCTTTGGAAAAGACTCCATGCCATTTTTTAATATCATTAAGTCATTGCCTGATTTTTCAGTCTCCTTGAATTCCTACATAAAAGCAGACAGCGAAATTAAAAACAAACAAACATATGGACAATATTTCAACAGAAATAGTCATCAATATATCACCATTGTGATAGATAATTTTATACATCAACTTGACCAGCATGTGGATCCCAATTGTTTGGTCAAACATTAGTCTAGTAACTGCTATTACAGCTGTTGACCTTGTGTAGAGTAATTGCCTAATGTAATGCAGTATCTTTATCATGCATTTAATGTAATGCCATAAAATAATATTTCATGAGTTTATCTCATTATATGCACTAGACCACGTGAGGTAAGGACAGTTTATGTAGACCCCAAAAGTTATCATTTTGTAGTTATAAAACACCAGAATCCACATAGGAACATAGGTACAGTGTAAGACAGATGGCATATGAAAATCATCTAAAAACAATGGAGTACTGACAGGAACAAGAAATTAGGAGAAAGCCTCACAGAAGAAATGTACATGATCAAGACTCTGATATTGAATTTTATCTTCTAGAACTGTGGGAAAACACATTTTTTT
>NW_006408716.1:550920-553066 GCF_000296735.1 Chrysochloris asiatica | reverse complement strand
TAATCTGGTACAATTTGCAGTAGCTCAAAAGAGGGAACAAATCTTCACAGGAAAGATCACTTCCACCCCCTCCACACAAAGAGAGGACAGGGATGGGTAACTTGGACATTGGCGACCCAGAATGGAGGGGGGTTGCGGTTTACAGAGGCAAGAAATGACTGGCTTACAAGCTTTCTAGAGGGAACCTAGATCCAGAGGGCATGGAGCAAGGTAGAATCTTCACTGAGTAGTATCCAATCTGTCTTGGCAGGGCCAAGGAAAGGAGATGCAGATAGGTCTCTTGTGATACAATGGTGAATAATTGTTATCAGGACTGATTGTGAGGTTAGAAATGTAAAGGTAGATGTTTTGTATCAAAGGTTAGGGAAGGGATTAACTTTGCAGTCTAGGGGCAGAGGTCTCTGGGACCATCAAGGGAGAAAAGTGGAGAATGGAACCCTACCCAGGAGAGTGGTGATGCCAGAGATGGAGGCAGAGATGACGACATGAAGAGATGGAGCTGCTGGGGACTTTGGACTTAGAAAGGGAGAGGGTCTGTGTGCTGACAACCGGGGGGTAGGCTTGCGGGGTATACCCTGTGGTTGGTGGATGATGCAAGGAGGGGATTGTAACCATGGCAAGGGAATGATGTACGACATGATCAATGTGAAGCTAATGTTCTCCCATGTAAAGTATCACCTAACTCAAAGCATCCTATAAAATAAATAAATAAATAAAAATGTTTGGTAGTCTGTTCATGCCCTGAATTAGAGCCCTCACATTTGTCCCTATTTTTTCATTAATGACCTTCATAATTTTGGGCTTCACATTTAGGTCTTTAATCCATGCTGAGTTCGTTTTGTATAAGGCGTGAGGTAGGAAAACACATTTTTAACTTTTAATGTCAATGACTTGTTTTTTTTTTACAGCACAACTCAAAAAACCCAAACCCATTACTGTCAAGTTGATTCTGTCTCATAGTGACTTTGGAGAACAGAGTAAAACTGCCCTAGAGGGCTTCCAAGGTGGAAATTTTTATGGAAGTGGACTGCCACATAGTTCTCCCACAGAATGGCTGGTAAGTTCAAACTGCCAGCTTCGTGGATAACAGTTAAATTCTTAATTATTGTGTTAATGTGGCTAGAAACCAAACATACTGAAAATATGCATGATCCTGCCTTCAGTCAGGCAAGAAAAGTATATATGGCAGGCAACACAGAGGGAAACAACTGACTCCCTGCCCACAATGGGACACCATGGGAGACCTTCAACAGGGGTGCCTGTGACATAAGGACATAAATATTCCCCATTTTTGCCTCAGAAAGCTTGAATCATGTCCACAGTCAGTGAAAACCCCAAGGCATGCACATTGGTCTGAATAGGGAAAGTTGTTCCAAACTCCACATAGGGCAGATGAAGGAAATCAATCTCAAGAGTACACTCAGGTATACAGCCAAAACCTCAGAAGACAGAAAGAATCAAACACACCAGCAAAGTCAGCCACCTCAGGGAGAAGGTGGTGGTTGTGGTGGTGGTTGTGTGCTGTGGAGTTGGTTCTGACTCACAGGGACACACAAGAGTGTCCAAACTGGCAGGTAGTACCCATTTGACCTAGCTTTGATGGCTTGATGATGAGAACTCAAATAGAGGAAGATAAAGAAATTTGATAAAGGAAACAAGTGTAAACTGTTACACTTTGATGAGCTTGTCCTATACTTATGGATACAGTAACTCAAAACACCAACTGAGAGGTAAGGAGTGTACACATCAAGGATTAAACATAACCCTTCTGTATACAGGGTTGATATAGATGGGCAATTTAGACATTGGTGACTTAAAATTGGGGGCGGGGGGCTATAAAGTCATGAAGTGGCTGGCTTACAAGTTTTTCAAGTGGGAGTTTCATTTCAGAGTGGACAGAATCTCCACTGAATAGTTTTCATCTTTTCTAGGTGGGTCTGGTGAAAGGAGATGAGGAAAAGATTCTTGATTCAATAATGAGTAATTGTTATCATAACTAATTGCTATTGTCACAACTGTAAAGACAGGAGTTTTGTAACACAAGTGGGGTGTGTGTTGTTGTTGTCAGGTGCCATCAAGTCGGAACCGACTCATAGCGACCCTATGCACAGCAGAACGAAACAATGTCCGATCCTGGGCCAACCTC
>NW_006408716.1:545269-550085 GCF_000296735.1 Chrysochloris asiatica | reverse complement strand
AAATGGTTAATGTTCAACCATTTCAAGAGATACCATATGAACAAGAGCCAATGATACTCAGAGAGGAAGTCCAAAGTGCATTGAAAGAAGTGGCAAAGGACAAGGCACCAGGGGTGTGTGTAGTTAGTCTTATATTCCAGGAACAGAGGACCCGAGGACCATCAAGAAAGAAGAGCATGAGTGGAGTGTGGAACTCTAGCCACTGAAACAGTGACACCAGAATTGGAGGCAAAGATGATGACATGGTGAGATAGAGCAGCTGAGGACTCTAGACTCATGGAAAGAGAAAGGCTGTATGCTGGTGGCCAGAATGTGCCCTTTCGTTGTTTAAATTATTATATATTCCTGAGTGTTTTGTGTACATGAAACAACAAAAACAAAAGCAGGAAACAGGGAACAGAAGCAAATATTGTTGAATGGTGATGCATGGAGGGGATTGTAATCATTGCAATGATACAAAATATGATAGGATTAGTGAAAAACTGATGTCTTCCCATGTAAACTATCACTCAGTGCACAATGAAAGCTTTAAACAAACAAAGATATGGAAGATACAAAACAATTCAGAAAACAGATAGCAAACTGAATGAAGTAGATACTTTATTTTCAGTAAAAGCCATAAATGTAAATGTTCAAAACTCCCACGTGCAAAAGTAAGAGAGTGGCAGAAGGGATAAAGGAAAGTGTGATCCATTATTTTGCTGTTTACAAGAAATGTACCTTCAGTTTGAGGACACATCATATTTTAAAGAAAATAATGGAAAAAAATTCCATGCAACTAGTGCATAAAAAGAGGATGGGTTTCCATACTGCTATCAGAAAAATAAAATAAAATAAAATATATTAGAAGAATTAGAGAGGGACAACACATCATAAAAGAGTCAATCTAGCAAGAAGGTCAGTCCAGCAAGAAGACATAAAAATGGTATATATATACAATGAATGCTCCAGAATACATGAAGCAAAGACTGACTAATGAGTAAGAAGAAATAGAAATAGTCATGGACTTCAACACACTGCTTTCAATTCTATACCAATCATCTGAGAAAAAGATCACTGGAGTATTGAAAACATAACTAAGACCAACACGAATTTGACCTAACAAATCTCTATATCTAAAACACGCCATAAATCATCAGGCCAATACATATTTTTCTCTAACACAAACAAATTATTTTCCAGGATAGATTATGTACTAGCACATAAACAAATCTCAAAAATTTTAAAAGGTTGAAATTACACAAAGTATAATTTCTGAACAGAACAGTACAAAGCTAGACATCAACAACATGCAGAAATACATGGAAAGTAAATATTACATTACCATTGCATCATGTTTCTATTGTTAAGTGCCATTGAATCCATTCAGACTCATAGCAACCCTGTATAGAGTTTCTGCAGAGTGGCTGGTGCATTTGAACCACCAATCTTGTACATATCTTACAATGCCAAACCAGGACTCATAGAAGGAATCAAAAGTGGAATTTAAATGTTCTTAGAATCAAACTAAAGTGAAAACCCAACACATTAAAACTTTTGGAAACAGCAAAAACTGTACTTGGGGAAATTAATAGCAATAAGTGCCTACATCAGAAAACAAGAATGACCCAAAATCAATAATTTAAACTAACAACCTGAACAAATAGAAAAAGAAGAGCACAAATAATAATAACAATGAAGCATAAAGCTACCAAAAGCAAATGAAGATCAGGACAGAAATAAATAAAAGAGAAGATACGAAGATTAACAAAAGCAGAAGGTAGTTTTTCACAAGTGTCAATAAAATGGGCAAACCACTGTCTAGACTGACAAAGGAGAAAAGTGGAGAGAAACCAATAGCCAAGTTAAGAAATAAAGCTGAAGATATTACAATAGATTCAATTGAGACAAATAAGATGCTAATTGATTACTATGAAAAATTGCACTCCAACAAATTTAAAAGCATACATAAAATGGACAAATACCTAGAAACACACTGCCTACCTAAACTAGAGCTAATTGTTGTTGTTAAGCACCATCCAGTTGGTTCCAACTCATAACAACCCTGGATACAGTTCCCAAGAAGCGAACATTGTACTCAGTGGAGAAAGGCTCAGAAGAGCCTTCCCTTTAAGAGAAATGGAAAAAAATAAGGATGCCTGATCTAATTCAATACTTACTGGAAGTTCTCACCAGAAAAATATGGCAAGAAATAAATTATAGATACCCAAATTACAAAGGAAGAATAAAAATTATCTCTATTCATAGATGGCATTAATTTATAATTAGAATCTCCTAAAATTTGCACAAGAAAACTATTAGCACTTATAAATGATTCCAGCAAGGTTGAAAGTTACAAGACCAATACAGACACACACACACAAACAAACAAGTGGACTCCATTACAATAACAAGGGGTATTCTGAAAAATAAACCAAGAGAGTACCTATCTTATTGTGTTAACAGAAATACCAGCAGGTGTCTTTAATGAAGAGAAATATTGTATCACAGAAATCTAGAAGTTCAAATTCAGTTTATTTTGTTTTGTTTTGGCTCTAAGGAAAGACTTTCTCTTTGTTTGGGCTCTAGAGAAAGATTCTTGTCTCTTCATCTTCTGCTCCATGTGTCTTAGAATTTATCTCACCACATTGCTGTTCATTCGCTTAATTTTTTATATCTCAAAACATATTGACTCAATAAAAAGGGAGCCCATAGAATGGGAAACAAAATATTTTGCAGTGACATATCAGACAAGGGAGTGATTTCTAAAATCTATAGGAAACTACAACACTTCTACAAGGAAAAGACAAATGACCCAATTACTAAATGGGCACAGGGCATGAACAGACACTTCACCAAGGAGGAAATTCGGGCAGCCAACAAACATATGAAGAAATGTTCACAATCATTAGTCATTAGAGATGCAAATCAAAACAACAATGAGATATCATCTCACACCAACAAAACAGCAGAGGACAGCACATGCTGGCGAGAATGTGGAGAGAGACTGGGATCCTCCTACATTGTTGGTGGGAATGGAAAATGGTCCAACCACTCTGGAAAACAGTATGGTGCTTCCTCAGAAAGTTGGAAATAGAAATACCATATGACCCAGCAATTCCTCTACTTGGTATATATCCACAAGAAATATGAGCCATAACACGAATAGATATACAGACACTAATATTCATAGCAGCACTGTTCACAATAGCAAAAAGATGGAGACAGTCTAAGTACCATCAATGCAGGAATGGATAAACTGTGGTACATACACACAATGAAATATTATGCTACCTTGAAGAATAACAAGGAACCTGCAAGCCACTGCATAATATGGTTGAACCTTGAGGACATTATGCTGAGTGAAATTAGTCAGTCACAAAAGGACAAATATTGCATAAGACCATATTGTAAAAACTTAAGAAAAGATAGCCATACTAAAAGAGGAAAAAATAAATGTTGGTTACCAGGAGCTAGGAGTGGAGGTGGGGTAGAGGTAGGGGATGGTAGAGCACAGGATAGGGGATAGACACATCATAGTTCCGGTGTTGAGGAGGGCAATACACAAGAAGGGGGAGGGTGATGGAAGAACAAGGTAGATAGAGGAACACTGAAGCAAGTTTACATGGTCTAAATAGAATTGAGGTAAATAGTGATGCATGCTCAAACTTGGAACTACAGTGCTCTGTGATACAGGGATCGAGGCATCATCTGAAAAGGGGAAATAATAGTAAGATGCTTGACTGTCTTATGAATATTGTTTTCCCTTGCCTATTATTGTAACATAGACACTTGAGTGGGATAGAAAGGAATATCAGGAAACATGAGTACAGAAAGCTTGTAAGGCTGTCTTCAGCCTATAACTGGTTGAAATACCTGAAAAAGGGTTTCTAGAACTTGCCCAGTGAAATAGGCCACTTGCGGAGCCTTTGTAGTATATAGGACCTTAGGTGGAATTCTGAGCCCCAATCAGAATCTTCTGAGATGGGACATTCCCACTGGAAAGGACAAGCAGCAGACCAGCCTGTAACAGCTAGAGCAACAGAAGATACTTCTTGAAAGAAAGATCAGCAGGAAAAATCCAAAACAAAAATGGCAGTCTGATTGACTACTACAAGAACGAGCAAGTTGTTCTCTGGGGAGCCATCAAGGAAGCAATCAAGTCCCTTTAGGACAAATCCCCCTCCAACACTGAAACTCAAAGGGAGCACATGAACAGGCATGTAAGCTTGCTGGTTACCACATTGGTCTACTGGTGAGTGGAAGAAGGGGGAAAGGCAGCAATGGAGAAATGGGCTGAATTTGACCATGTTACCTAGAGACTCCTGTTGACCTAGAGATGAGAGAGAGAACAGGAAGGGCTGGTTGGTCTGAAGAATGGTAAGACCTGGGGATTCTTGAGCCTATGGACAAGGACATAGCCACAGAGGGCTAGAGATGAAAGTGAAGCAACCAGCTAATATGAAGTGAGAGGAGACACACATGAATGCCCAAACTTGCAGAGAGTACCCATTTGACCTAGCCTCCATGGCTTGATGATCAGAACTTGACTAGAGGAAGATAAAGAAACAGTTTTTGATAAAGGAAATGAATGTAAATTGCTACAATTTGATGAACTTCACTTATACTTATGGATGTAGTATCTCAAAATACCAATTGAGAGATAAGGAGTCTTCACAACAAGTATCAATCCTATCCCCTCTGTATACAGGGTTGATAGGGGTATGTTGCAGACTGTGTAGAGCTGGTCAGAAGTTCGAGGCCCACAGGGCCCGAGTGTTGCAGGCCACAGGCTCCGAGGAACAGATTCTAGCCACCTAGCAGACACAGCAAGCTG
>NW_006408716.1:544068-545113 GCF_000296735.1 Chrysochloris asiatica | reverse complement strand
AAAGGATTAACTAAAAATAGGTTGGCTACTTCCCGGTTCTTTGTTCTATAGACAAAAGGACATCCTCCCTAAACCTGTCCCAGGAGCAGGCTATTCAACCAAGTTCCTGAAAACCTGGCTCAGGAAGCCAACACAGTGGGACTTCTCCCAAGGCTTTTGACCTTCTCTCTCACCTTCCCCCAACTGAGCTCAGGGGCTATAGATATGTTAATTGAGCCTGGGAAACCAAGTTGCGGGCCTGGGATTCCAACCTGTGAAGTACGATGTAAAGGTGCCTGAATGTCTGAAGAATTATGTATGCTAGCTGTACCTTGTCTTGGTCCCTCCCAGCTTGGTGTGAAGCTCCTCCCCTAAATAAAACAGAGACGCAGGCCGGCCCAGGTGTACATTACAGGCAGGCGGTAAAAGTGTGCATTATGGCTTGCAGGCTGTGCATTACAGTCATGTGGTAAGAGTGTGCTATATGGCTGTCTAGGCATGCGTGACTAACCAGCTAGTAAGGGGTGCGTACGGCCTGCTTAGCTAAGATGTTTACTATGCGGGATCTTACCGCCCTCCTGGCTAATATGTTCACCATGCCTAATCTGCCTGACACCAATAATGTATGCACTCTGGTTTTGGGGTGTCTCTTTGTCTCTCTTGTTGTGTCTCTTTGTCTTCTCTTGTGTTATCCCTATCGCTGCCAGGTATCCCCACCTTGTGAACCAAACACTCGTGTCGAGGCTGGTCCCCGACAGGGGTACCCACTAGACATTTAAAATGAGGGGGTGATAAAAGCACGAAGTAACTGGCTTAATTTTCAAGAAGGAGTTTAGTTTAAGAATGTGAGGGCGGAAGGTAGAATCCCCATTGAACAATTTTTACCTTGTCTAGACAGGTCTGGTGAAAAGAAATGGGGATAAGATTCTTATGATTCACTAATGAGTAAGTGTTATCATCACTATTTGCAACTGTCACAACTGTAAAGGTAGATGTTTTGTAACAAAAAGGGTGGAGTAGTTAATCTTACAGTCTAGGAGCAGAGGACCCTGAGACCATCAAGGGA
>NW_006408716.1:542610-543091 GCF_000296735.1 Chrysochloris asiatica | reverse complement strand
AATATCTTGAGATACGAAAAGAGAGAGAAGTGAACAGAGAAAGATGGACCATCAAGAAAGAAAAATAGGAGTGTAGTGTGATCTATGGACTTGGGGTCCAAGCACTGTGAAGTCCTCAAACCTAAAGGGAGATTAATATCAAGACACACATAGATATCCATGGAAGGCTGGGTCTACAGATGCTGGAGGAGACAAAAGACTTTCCTTAGAGGCAGCATTAAGCTGGCATTCTGAAATTGGGTTTCTAGCCTCTAAAATGATGGGAGAATAAATTTATATTGGTAAAGACCCCTTTTGTGGCATTTCTATTATTACAACACTAGATAACTCAGACTATAGTCATAGACTCAGAGGTTAGAGTTGTCAACATATTTTGGAAATTCACATTTTAATACATAACAATACATTTACAATGTTGTTGTTGTGAAGTGCTGTCGAGTTGGTTCTGACCCATAGCGACCCTGCATAGGGTTTCCAAGGA
>NW_006408716.1:534412-542055 GCF_000296735.1 Chrysochloris asiatica | reverse complement strand
AATAGGGTCAGAAGGAAATTTTAAATATATAAAACAATATCAACAAACAAGAATAAAGCAGGAAAATATGTTCTCTGATATCAAAACATACAGCCAGTGTAATCAAACCAGTCTGCTATTGGTTCAATGACAGGCACAAAGACCAGTGAAACAGAATTGAGAACACAGAATTAAACCAGCCATGTATAGACAGCTGAGTAGTATTTCATTGTATGTATGTGCCACAATTCACTTAACCACAATTCCATTGATGGGAATGTTGGTTGTTTCCATATATGTTGTTGTTGTTAGGTGCCATAAAGTCAGGGCCAACTCACAACAGGCTTATGTACAACAGAATGAAACAGTGCACGGTTCAATGGTAACCTCACAAATGCTGTTATATTTGAGCTCATTGTTGGTGCCACAGTGTGGCAGGTTTTGAAATGAAGAAACTATGCTCATGGCCCTCCCCCCACTTGCCATGTGGCTTCCAGGATTGCTCCTGAGGTTGGTTTTAGGCATGTCTGGACTTGCCTGTGCCGAGACATCTATACAGCACAACCACGTCTTACTTATTCATAGTCTCTTTCCTTTCAGTCCATTTTATTGGTAGGCTTCTTCTTTTCACAGAACCTCTACTTTACCAAGCATGAAGCCCTCTCCTTGACAACAAATTCAAACCACAGGAGATGAAATCTCACCATATTTGTTATTAAGTAGCATTCGGGCTGTGTTTCTTCTAAGACAAATTAATTTATTTCTTCTTACAGTCCATGGTAGTTTCAGTGTTATTCCGTAACCTCATAATTCAAATTCATTGAGTCTTATAAGGCATTCCTTATTCTTTGTCCAACATTCAAGTACATAGGAGATGATTGAGTATACAGTGATTGTAGTCAAAGGGGACACCAGAGTCAATTCGCATGACATAATCCACAAATACAATGTTCTACACACTTCTTTTGGAATCTGTTGTTTTTAAGGATCATATAATTGGTTCTGACCCATAGCAAACCTGTGTAGGGTTTCCAAGGAGCGGCTGGTAGATTTGAACCACTAACTTCCAGTGATTATTCAGCAGTGCCACACCAGCCTCTGGGATCCTAAAAGCTCATGAGCAACATTCTAAGGTGCACCTGTTGGTCTCGGCATAAGAAAGAAGAGTAATGAAAATTGAAGAAGCTTGGAATAAATCAGTGGGCAGCTCCAGAAGGCAGGAATCTCCAACCAGGGCATAGAGCAGGACCTCTGCACTGGAGAGTGGATGACAGGGGGATGGCTGAGCAAGAACAGGGAAGGTGCAATGCAGAACTGTCAGAGTTGGGCACACAAGCTAGGGCAATAGGAACAGCTGTGCAGGGCCCTCCAGTAGGCATCTGGTTTTCTGGCACACTTGACAGGCGTATCAGCAGGCAAACATGCAAAACAGTAGGCCACTGGCTCAGGTTCAAAGAAATGGAGGTTGAAGGGCAATCCAGATGTGAGGTCCAGACCCAATGGGGAAGAGTACAAGTCTTTCCTTACATGTCCATTATGTTGTGAGCAGGCCACCCCCCCAAAGAAACATCCTTACAATTAATTGGCTGCTCATAGTCAATCATAGAGATAACTATGCCTACTCATAGTCAACCATCATAGTTACCTATCAGCTGCCAAACAACTGGGAATCCTGGCTCATTTGAGTTGACAAAAAAACAAACTCTCACACCAGCATAGTAAACCGTGGTTGTCTGATTCAAAATACTCAATACCACTCCAGTTCACTAATGCATATGATATTGATCCTTTGTGTTCCATTTCATTTTTTTTTAGATTCATACTTCCTACATTCCATACTACGATTAGTAATGGATGCAAGCAGTTGGTTCTTATTTTGACTTCTGCCTCACCAGTAAGTGAAGATCCTGAAATCTTTGCTATATTCATGTCATTAAGGCCAACTCTATTTTGAGGAGACATCTCATCCTCATTCATATTTTGAGTGCCTTCCAACCAGAGGGGTCATCTTCTGGCAATGTATCTGAAAATATTCCATTGCTATTCATAAGATTTTCCTTGTGTGGCATCATAGAATAAGTGCTCGACCTCAAGGTTGGTTTGAACCACAAGGTTGGCGGTTGAAATTCACCAGTCGCTATTCAGAATCCCTCCTATACAAGCTCTTTATGAGTTGGAACCAGTTCAACCACATTTAATAACAACAATCATTCAGAAGTACTCTGCTTCTCCTTCCTAGTTTGTCTTATTCTGGAAGCTCCACTGAAATCTGTCCATTATGCGTGACCCTGCTGGTATTTAAAATCCTAAAGGAAGAGATTCCAGTGTTATAGCAACACCCAATCCACCAGAGTAAGACAAACTGACAGATGAGTGGTGAGAAGAATAAGTAAATGTCTATCATTCATGGGTCAAAAATCATCAACAGTACTAATCTGATCAGCCTAGAAATAAATAGAGCATACATGAATTCAGAAAGCCTAAGAAATAGTAGAACATCCCTTTGAATGAAAAACAGATTCTCATATATAAGTAACATTTCATTATGTTTTCTGCGTTGTTTTTCTAGTCTGCTGTGTTACAGGACATAAAGCTCATAATAAATGAACTGTCTCTTAGTAGTAAAGTTTTGCTTACCAATAAGGATTCTTAAAGAAATTAAACTACTGTCTTCTTTCATTTGGTAAGCAATCTCTTTAGGATAATAGTCAATAAACTCTGTGGATGAAGCAAAATATAGAAACTCAAAACTTAGGTAAACTAATCAGGTAAATGGTCCTCCCAATTGCCTTCTGAGCACGCTCAAGGGAAAGAAAGATAGTGGATTAAAATTTTTATTTTCATTAGTTATCATTTTTATGAACCTTTGCATGTTGTTGTTGTTGTTGTTGTTAGGTGCCACCGAGTCGGTACCAGTTCATAGCAACACCGCCCAGCAGAATGAAACACTGCCTGATCCTGGGCCAACCTGACAATCATTGTTACATTTGAGCCCACTGATGCTGCCACTGTGACAATCCATCTCTTGGGGGTCTTCCTCTTTTTCTGACCCTCCACTTTACCAAACATGCTATCCTTCTCCAGAGAATGGTCCCTCCTGACAATATATCCGAAGTATGAGAGATGAAGTCTGGCCATCCTGGCCTCCAAGGAGCACTCTGGCTGTACTTCTTCCAATGCAGATCTATTTGTTCCTTTGGCAGCCCATGGTACTTTCAAATTCTCCTCCAACACCATAACTCAAAAGCATCCATTCTTCTATGGTCTTCCTTACTCACTCTCCAACTTTCACATGCATATGAGGTTATTGAAAATACCATTCCTCAAACTGACATCTTTGTTCTTCAACACTTTAAAGAGGTCTTTGCAGAATATTTGGCTAATGCAATACACCGTTTGATTTCCAGACTGTTGGTTCCATGAGTGTTGATGGTTGATCCAAGCAAAATAAAGTCATTGACAAATTCGAACTTTTCTCCATTTGTTTGGATGTTATTTATTGGTTCAGTGTGAGGATTTTTTTTTTCTTAACATTGAGATACAACCCATACCGAAGGTTGTGTTCTATGATCTTCATCAATAAGTATGTTGAGTCCTCTTGGCTTTCTGCAAGAAAGGTTGTATCACCTGCATATCCCAGGCTGTTCATTAGTCTTCCTCTAATCCTGGTGCCATTTTCCCCCACAGCTTCTCTGATTATATGTCCTGCATACAGATTGAATAAGCATGGTGAAAGAGTACAACCTTGGCACACACCTTTCTTAATTTTAAACCATCTGGTGTTCCCTTGGTCTGTTTAAACAACTGCTTCTTGGTCTATGTAGAGATTCCTCATGAGCACAATTAAGTGTTTCAGAATATTTACCAATGTTGTCCATAGCTTGTCAAGATCCACAAAATTAAAAGTCTTTGTGTAGTTAATAAAGTACAAGTAAATATCTTTCTGGTATTCTCTGCTTTCATCCAAGATACATCTGATGTTAGCAATGTTATCCCTCATTCCATATCCACTTCTGAAACCACTTGAACTTCTGGAATTCTCTGTCAATGCACAGTTACAGCCATTTCTGTATTACCTTTTGTATAACTTTATTCACATGGGATATCAATGAGACTATCTGATGATTTCTGCATTACATTGGGTCACCTCTCTTTGGAATGGGCATATATATGGAAGTGTGAATCTAGGAAAATTAGAAATTATTTTTAAAAAAATGAATGGAACATATAAACATCAATATCTTAGGCATTAGTAACCTGAAATGGACTGGTATTGGCCAGTTTGAAATTGACAATTACATGGTTTACTATTCTGGGAATGACAAATTGAAGAGGAATGGCATCACATTCATCATAAAAAAAACCAACAACAAACGTATCATGAGCAGTCATGATGGGATAACATCCATCTGCCTACAAGGAAGTCCAGTTAATACTGCTAGTATTCAAATTTTATGCACCAACCACTAAAGCCAGTGAGGATGAAATTGAAGAATTCTACCAACTTCTTCAGTCTGAAATTGATCAAACATGCAATCAAGATGTATTCATCCTTACTGGTGATTGGAATGCAAAGGTTGGAAACAAAGGTTGGAACAAAGATTAGCAGTTGGAAAATATGGTCTTGGTGATAGAAATTTTGCTGTGGATTGAATAATAGAATTTTGCATGACCAATGCATTCTTCTTTGCAAATACCTTTTTTTTTTTAACAGCATGCAAGATAACTACACTCATGGACCTCATCAGATGGAATACACAGAAACCAAATTGACTATATCTGTGGAATCAGATGGTGGGAAAGCTCCATGTCATCAGTTAAAACAAGGCCATGGAAGACTGTGGAACATCAAAGACTCATATGCAAATTCAGACTAAAGCTGAAGAAAATGAAAACAAGCTCATGAGAGCCAAAATATGACCTTGAGTATATCCCACTTGAATTTAGAGATTATCTCAAGAAGACATTTCATGTATTAGACACTAAAGACCAGAAGAGTTGTGGGATGACTTCAAGAACATCATACAGGAAAATAAGAGAGAAAGAAAACACCAAAAGGGATGTCAGAAGAGACTTTGAAACTTGCTCTTAGGCATAGAGATACTAAAGCAAATGGAAGAAATGAGGAGATACAAGAGCTGAACAGAACATTTCAAAGGTCAGCTCGAGAAGACAAAGACAAATATTATAACAAAATGTGCAAAGACCTGGAGGAAAGAACATACTCAACATTCCTCAAGGTGAGGGATCTGAAGAAAAAATTCAAGCCTTGACTTGTGGTATTTAAGGATTCTATGGGAAAAATATTGCATTATGAAGAAAGCATCAAAAGAAGATGGAAGGAATACATCACAGAGTCACTGTATCAAAAAGAAATGGACAATATTCAACCATTTCAAGAGGTAGCATATGATCAAGGGCCAATGATACTGAAGGAGGAAGTCCAAGGTGTATGGCAGTCATTGGCAAAGAACAAGGTACCAGGAATTGATGGAATACAAATTGAAATCTTTCAACAAAGTGAAGTGGCACTCGAGGCACTCACTGATCTATGCCAAAAAAATTGGAAGACAACTACCTGGACAACTGAATAGAGGAGATTTGTATTTGTGCACATTGCAAAGACAGGCTTCGCATAGTCACCGCATTATATCTCGTCTACAGCTTAATTCACAAATAGATGGAGATTAGAAGAAGGCATGAGGACTGGCATGTGCATCTACCTCTACCACATAATGCCATCTGCTGTTCCTGGATAATTTTGTTACGACAGCCACTTATTCCAAGATGAACCACCCTTCCAAGTGTAAAGTAGGAAATCAATACAACCAGCAATTAAATACCAAACATCTCCTTCCAAATTTATCTGATATGATATATTGCCACAGAGAACCAATGACTCATTTATAGCCGACTGACTTGGATAGTTATTTTTTGAGTATTAACTGTGTACAGAATATAGAGATACTCCAAATAGTTTTTTTTTTTTTTTTTAATAAATGATACCAGGAAAAATAGCTTATCTTCTCAAATTAGACCCCCAAAACTAAATCCCCTTCAATTTACAGTCTTAAACATAAGAAAAATTCAATATTCAAAAAGATAGGAAGAGATCATCTCAGCTAATTGTTTCCCTCCCAGAATTAAGTTCATTTCCTTTTAGCTATTGATCTTATTATCTTCTTGCATATATACTTGAAAACAAGACTTTTTTTTTTTTTCATTAAGTAGAATTTCATAGTACTTAATAAAATTCTTTCTGACAGGAAAATGGAAGGCTCTATATTTGTATGCAAAATGTCACTTAAAAAATCAAAAAGAGTACATGAGTATTCAGCTAATGCTTTTACAGAAGCAAATGTTCATCATGTTATTTTGTACTCTCTATATTTTTCTGCAATGCCTAAGAAAATCCAAGCAAGGAGTCTCTTTTAGTGCCAGAGATAGTGTCAGAAACAGATAACCTTGAACATCTTAAGTAGCAGGTAAAAACACACCTGTACATGCTCTGGCTACAAGTCTGATTGCTACTCTATGCAAACTTTTCTCAGGCTCAACCATTTAAAATGGGCAAAGATGAATTATCTGCTATCTTCTTATTCTTACTCTTGTACAAACTCATGAGAACCTGGAATATGGTCAGTGGTATATAGCCCTTTAAAACACTGAAATAGATTATCAAATGGTAATTTCTAGTTGTGATCTGAAGTGGGACTGGTCAGTCCCCTGGTTTAACTCATTTTTCAGGTGAGAAAACAGAGGTTCAGAGAATATAGATGAGAGGTCTCACATGATGAAAAGTAACCCATTCCTCCATTTAATGATGGTAAAGATGTATAGTATTTACACAAAAAGTATTTCTGAGAAGTATTAAATAACAAGAGAGATTTACTTGTAAGCTCAGCATAATTCTGGAAAACTATTCACAGAAATATTTTTCTTTTCATTCTGATTGAAGTTTTTCAGTGAGTCTCAACCTTTTTATTTTCCATTACAGCTTATCTTCATTTTCTGACTGTTAATTGAAATAGCTTGTATTGCTTGGATAATGCGGGGGTGGGGGGGGAGAGAGGAAGCAAATCATACCTAGACATTGGTAACCTTTATTGCCTGTAGAATTTTCAAGGTTCAAAATCAAGTTTGACTATCCAGCCTGATGAAGATGCTGCAAGGACTTTTGGAAAAGCAATCTATTTATGTGTAGTGCTCTACATAGACTGTGAGTAGTCAAAGTGTGAGGAGAGAAGGCATTGTTGTTGTTAAGTGCTGTCAAGTTCGTTCTGACCCATAGTGACCCTGTTTAGGGTTTCTGAGGAGCAGCTAGTGAGCTTGAATGGCTGACCCTGCATTCAAACAGCCTTGCACTCTGGCGTACTAACCCACAGCACCACATCCGGACTCCAGAAAAGGCATTTTGTTGTTGTTAGGTGCCATCGCGTCAGTACCGACTTGTACACAGCAGAACGAAACACTGCCCAATCCTGGGCCAACCTCACTACTGTTGCCACACTTGAGTCCATTGATGCTGCCACTTAGCCAATCCATCTCCTTGGAGGTCTTCCTCTTTTTCTCTGAACCTGCATGTAACAAACATGATATCCTTGTCCAGTGACTGGTCCCTCCTGACTATATGTCCAAAGTATGAGAGACGAAGTTTGGCCATC
>NW_006408716.1:532375-533627 GCF_000296735.1 Chrysochloris asiatica | reverse complement strand
GAAAGTCTTTGCATAGTCAATAAAACACAGGTAAACATCTTTCTGATATTCTCTGCTTTCAGCCAAGATCCATCGGACATCAGCAATGATATCCCTCATCCCATGGCCTCTTCTGAATCCGGCTTGACCCTCTGGAAGTTCTCTGTCACTGTATGCTTGCATCCATTTCTGTATCACCTTTAGTAAACCTTTACTCGCATGGGATAGCAAAGAAATTGTTCAATGATTTCCACATTCCATTGGGTCACCCTCTCTTTGGAATGGGCACAAATATGGATCTCTTCCAATCAGTCAGCCAGATAAGTTGTCTTCCAAATTTCTTGGTAGAAATGAGTGAGTGTCTCCTGTGCCACCTCACTTTCTTGAAAGATTTCAATTTTTATTCCATCAATTCCTGATGCCTTGTTCTTTGCCAATGACTGCCATGTACCTTGGACTTCCTCCTTCAGTATCATTGGCTCTTGATCATATACTATCTCTTGAAATGGTTAACAATAACCATTTCCTTTGTTACAGTGACTGTGTATTCCTTCCATCTTCTCTTGATGCTTTCTGCATCATTCAATAATTTTCCCAGATAATCTTTCAATTACAAAAGTCGAGGCTTTAATTTTTTCTTTAGTTTCCCCAGCTTGAGAAATGCTGAGTGTATTCTTCCTTTTTGGTTTTCTGACACCAGATCATTGCATATTTTGTTGTAATATTTGGCTTTATCTTCTCAGGCTGATCTTTGAAATTTTCTGTTCAGCTCTTGTACCTCCTCATTTCTTCCACTTGCTTTAGCATCTCTACACTGAAGAGCAAGTTTCAGTGTCTCTTCTCACATCCATTTTGACCCTTTCCTTCTTTCTTGTTTTCTTAATGACCTTTTTGCTTTCTTCATATATGATGTTCTTGATGTCATCCCACAACTCTTCTGGTCTTCAGTCTTTAGTGTTTAATGTATGAAATCTGTTCTTCAGATGATCTCTAAATTCAGGTGGGGTCTATTCAAGGTCATATTTTGGCTCTCATAGACTTGTTTTCATTTTCTTCATCTTCAGTTTGAATTTGCATAGGAGTAATTGATGGTTTGTTCCACAATCTGCCCTAGCCTTGTTTTCACTGATGATATGGAGCTTATCCATCGTCTCTTTCCACAGATGCAGTCAATTTGATTTCTGTGTATTCCATCTTGTGAGGTCCATGTGTATAGTCGTCTCTTATGCTGCCTAAAGAAGGTATTTGAAATGAACAAATCATTGATTTTGCA
>NW_006408716.1:521894-530920 GCF_000296735.1 Chrysochloris asiatica | reverse complement strand
CTTTCCTCTTTGCTCCCAACCTTTGTATTCCCATCACCAGTAATGATCGATACATCTTGATTGCATATTTGATCAATTTCAGATTGAAGAAGTAGGTAGAATTCTTCTATTTCATCCTCACTGGCTTTAGTGGTTGGTGCATAAATTTGAATAATAGTGGTATTAACTGGGCTTCCCTGTAAGCGCATGGATATTATCCTATCACAAACAGTGTTGAAACTCATGACTGATCTGGATATGTTCTTTTTTTACAATGAATGCAACAACATTCCTCTTCAATTTGTCATTTCCGGCATAGTAAGCCATGTGGTCATCAGATTCAAAATGGCCGATACCAGTCCATTTCAGCTCACTAATGCCTAAGGTATTGATTGATGTTTATGCTTTCCTTTTTGTTTTTCATAACTTCCAATTTTCTCAGATTCATACTTTGTACATTCCATGTTCTGATTTTCAATGGATGTTTACAACTCTTTCTCTTCATTTTGAGTTGTACCCCATCCGCACATGAACATTCTGTTGGTTTTTCTCCTACGAGCTTTACTCCATTCAGGTCATCATGGTCAACTTTACTGTGAGGAGACAGCTCTTTCCCAGTCGCATTTTGAGTTCCATCCAACCTGAGGGGCTCATTTTCTGGCACTATATCACTATATCTTATAGTGTTTTTCTACTATTCATAAGGTTTTCAGTGACTAAATATTCGGAAGTAGTTAGTCACTCCTTCTTCCTAGTCTGTCTTTGTCTGGAAGCTGATCTGAAACCTGTCCACCGTGGGTGACCCTGATGGAATTTAAAATACCGGTGGCATAGCTTCAGAATCACAGCAACTCACAAGCCACCAAAGTACAACAAACTGACAGACGAGTGGTGGAAAGAAGGCATTTATGCCCCACTAATTAAAGTGTGGTCACCTTGGAACAAGACAGACATCTCAAATTTGAGGCCTTAACTCAGCTCACTAAGAATACCATGTTCTGCCAGAAGAACAAACAAATCTGTGTTGGAAGAAGTTCAGTCAGAAGGCTCCTGAATATCCAGGATGGTGAGATTTCACCCTTCATACTTCAGACATATTATCAGGAAGGACCAGACCCTAGAGAAAGATATCACACTTGGAAAAATGGTGGGTCAGCAAAAAAAGAGGAAGTTCCCCAGCAGGATAGATTGGCACCTTAACAGTAGCAATGGGCTCAAGTAAAACAATTGTGGGATTGGCACAGGACCAGGCCGTGCTTCATTACATATGGTCACTATGAGTTAGAACCGAGTCTAGGACACCTCATAACAACAATAACAACAACAACAACTCAGGTCTACTGAGTCAGAATCTGCATTTCAATATGATCTCTAGGGTATTTATAAACACATTATTGTTTCAGGATCAACAATCTAGACTAAAATATAAACAATACCTGTATGGTCTGCAGTCCTATAGCGCCACACTGAAGGCTTCTTATATAGGAGTTTCATGAATGATAGTAACTTAGAGTCATGGAGATCCCTGCTGTAACAAAATGAAAAGTCACCAGATTCTGCATCATCTTCACAATTATTGTTGTTGTTATTGTTGTTGTTAAGTGCTGTTGAGTCGGTTCCGACCCATAGCGACCCTGTACAGGGTTTCTGAGGGTGTAAATCTTTACAGGAGTAGAAAGCCTCATCTTTCTCCCGTGGACCGGCTGGTAGTTTCGAACCGTTGACCTTAAGGTTCGCAGCCCGATTCGTAACCACTACGCTACCAGAGCTCCTTATATTCAACTGTTATTATAGCCACTATTTTGTACAATGGCTGTGCCATTTTGTATTTCCACCGGAAATGGACAAAGGTTCCAAATTCCTCATGTCCTCAACAACATTATTTTCTTTCTTCCTTCCTTCCTTGTTTCTTTCCTTCTTTCCATTACCTTTTAAAAAAAATCTTAATCATCCTAATGGCAGTGAAACAGTTATCTCATTGTGGTCTAAAATTGCCTCTTTCTGATAGATAATCATGTTGAACATCTCTGCATGTGTTTGGTAGCCATTTGAATATCCTCCTTGATGAGATGTCTCTTCAATTAATTTACCTAAATTATAATTGGGTTATTTTTCTTTTTGCTGTTAGGTTGTCAAAATTTTACACGTATTTTGGTTTTTAGATTCTAACAGATATATGGTATCCAAGTTCTATATTAGGGTTCTGTGTTAACTCAATTAGGCCAGGATTTCCAGTGTTTTAGCAGTTGAGATGTACTTATTCCCATGGTGATGAAGCCTAATGCAAGCAAAGTTAACTCTATGATGAGCGCCTATGAGCAGCCATTCATTTGAAGGCATGCTTCCTTGGGGGTGTGACCTGCTCCCAATATAATGGACACTCAGAAAGGACTGTCTGTCCTCTTCCACAGGGAACCTTGGACTCTTCAATTGTCAGTATCTATTTCCACCTATCTACCTATGGTGGTAGGAGTCCTGGTGTGGCACTGTGGGTTAAGGCACCAGACTGCAAAGTCGTTTGTTTGAACTGCAAGGTCGGCAGTTCAAGCTCACCAGTCACTCCTTGGACATCCTATACAGGGTCTCTATGTGTCGGAACTGACTAGACGGCACTTAACAACAACAGTCTATGGTGGTAGTGGTGGTTATGTGCTGTGAATTGGTTCCTACTCACAGCGACCCTGTACAGGGTTTCCGAGGCTATAAATCTTTACAGGAGAAGAAAGCCTCATCTTTCTCCCACAGAACAGCTGGTAGTTTCAAACTGCTGACCCTGAGATTAGCAGCCCTATTTGTAACCTATTCGTAATATGTATGTGTGCATATACATATATGTGTATGCATGTATATCACACACATATGCATGCATGCATGCATGCATATATGTATGTATATGCATATGCATGTGCATATATGTGTGTATCGTATGCATATATGTTTATGCCCATACATATATGCATATATACACATATATGTGAATATGTATATACATACATACATATATGCACGAATATGTATATACATACAGACATATTTGCATGAATATGTATATACATATATGCACAATCACATATATACATTCACATATACACACATGTGTATGTTTATATATGCATATATACATATATGCCCGTGCATATACATATATGAATGTATATGTATATGCGTATATGTATATACATATATGTATGTATATACATATATGTATGTATATGTATGTGTGTATATGTATATGCATATATGTATGTGTGTGTGTATGTGTGTGTGTGTGTGTGTGTGTATATATATATATATATATATATATATACAGTGGTGATGTGGTGCTGTGGGTTACTGTGATAGACTGCTGCAAGGTCAATTTGAACTTCAAGATCAGCAGTTTAAACTCACCGGCTGCTCCTCAGAAACCCTATACAGAGTCACTATGGGTCAGAACTGACTCTGCAACACTTAACAAGAACTATATTGTTGTTATTGTTGTTGAGTGCCATCAAGTCGATTCTGACCCATAGTGACCCTGTACAGGGTTTCCGAGGCTGTAAATCTTTATGGGAGCAGAAAGCCTCATCATTCTCCCGCAAAACAGCTGGTAGTTTCGAACTGCTGACCTTGCGGTTCACAGCCTGATTCATAACCACTACGCTACCAGAGCTCCCTAACAACACCAATATATATATATATATTGCTGTTGCTACATGGAAGCATCAAATTTATTCTGACTCATAGCGATCCATTATAGGGTTTTCAAGGAGCAGCTGGAGTCCTGGTGTGGCACTGTGGGCTAATGCATCAGACTGCAAAGTCTTTTGAATTGCAAGGTCGGTGGTTCAAGCTCACCAGTTGCTGCTTGGAAACCCTATACTATGGATTGGAATCGACTCGATGGCACTTAACAACAACAAGGAGCAGCTGATCCTCTGATCCTACAGTGCCACAACAGGAGTGTGTGTGTGTGTGTGTGTGTGTGTGTGTGTATAGTTTTATGCCATTGAGTTGGTTCTGACTCAGAGCAACCCTGTATGGGGTTTCTGAGGAGGAACTGGTGAGCTTGAACCACTGACCATACGATTTAAACCAATTTTGCAGTCCAGTACATTAACTCAGAGCACCACAGTAGGACTTCATATTTCACTGGGTTTACTTCTCTAGAAATCCCAGCCTAAGACATGTGGTACTAAGACAGTGGATTTCTAGAGAAACACAATCCTAAGGATAATTTTCCTAAATTTGTTTTCAAATCTGACTAATTTAAAAGGCTCTGATACAGGGTGAAAGCATGTCTGATCTCTACTTCGTAGGAATCAGTCTTGGACTAATTTTTTAATTTGGTCCTCTGTCCCTCTCGTGGAGTAAGAGGAAGTCAGACATGATCCTCCTTGATTTAAGCAGTTGGCACTGTGAGATACTTCTTTTCTCATTAAGTAGACTTAGCACATTTGACAAAAATCAGTTAACTACAGATGTGTGGTTTTATTTCTGAACTATCAATTCTATTTCATTTGTCTATTTGTTTATTACTATACTAGTCCAGTCTTGGTATGGTGCTATAACATAAGCATTGGGCTACAAACCATAAAGTTCGTAGTTTAGTCTTACAAGCCACTCCTTGGAAACCCTATACAGGGTTGCTATGAGGCAGAGCTGAGTTAATGCCACTTAACAGCAACAACTACATACCAGTTATGTTGTGTTGTGTTGCTGGCTACAGTTGTATAAAGTTTTAAAATCAGGAAGTTTGGTTCATCCTACTTTGTTCTTCTCCTTCAGTATTGTTTTAACTAATTGGGACCTATTGCTAAGCCATGAAAATCTGTTGTTGTTGTTGTTGTTAAATACCCTGGAGTGACTCATAGTGACCCTGCACAGGGTTCCTGAGGCTGTAAGTCTTTACAGGAGCAGAAAGCTTCATCTTTCTTCTGCGGAATGGCTGGTAGTTTCAAACTGCTGACCTTAAAAGGTTAGCAACTCAATTCGTAACCACTTCACTACCAGAGCTGCAAATCTGAGGATTGTTTTTTCCATTTCTATAAAGAAGGCAGTTGAATTTGTATTGAGATTCCATTGAATCTATAGATTGCTTTGGGAAGTACTGAAATCTTAACAATATTGTCTTCCAATAAATGAACATCATTATTTGTCATCATTAATCTCTTTCAATAGTATTATATGCTTTTTATTGTATAGATTTTTACTTCTTTGCTTACATGTACTCTTAGGTATTTATTCTCTTACATACTATCAAAAATGGGATAATCTTTCTAATTTCCCTTTCACGTTTCTCATTGTTGGTACAAATAAAAAGAGTCAATTTTTGTTTTCTGATCTTACACACTGCAACTTTGCTGATTTTTCCTATTAGCTCTAGAAACTTTTTTGTGTATTTTGAGAGTTCATAGGGTTTTCTGTGACTTAATTGTAGATTCAGAAATATTTCTCCCAGAATGTATTAGTCTGGAAACTCTGTTGAAACTTGTCAACCATGGGTGAAACTTGGTTTAGTGATTTAATTTCCACAATCATAAGAATACACAAGTCAGTATATATGACAAACTGACAGAAGGGATATGGGACAGGAAAAAGAGACAGTAATATGTAAACCTGAGGAGATGGAACTACAACCAAGATGCTCTTGGGGTATATTTCTAAAACACATAAATAAGCTAGCATGGCAACTGCATGTAGTTTATGTGGTTGTTTTTCAGGAGTAGATTCCCAGGGTTTTTTTTTTTTTTTTTTTTCAGAGGCAATTCTGGGTGAACTTGAACCTTCAGCATTTTGGTTACCAGAAGAGGATCTTAGCTATTTGTACCACTACTTTGTTGTTGTTCGATTGGAAGTTTCCTTATTTGTAAATGGGGCTTATGGACTCCTATATCTTGGGAATAATTTGAATACTGAATGGGGTGATATGTTAAGCATGTAACAAGTGCATGGAATAAAGGAGGAAATGGCTCATAAATACCATTTTCTCTTTTCTTATTGTTGAAAATGTCCCGGCATGCTCACTGGTTTTATAGTCCTGCTGCAAGGGGAAGATATTAAAATATAATTCAGAAGACAGCTATGTTACTTCAGGTTGCAACCCTATTTAAAAGTTTTATTAAATATCTCTAATAATCAGTCTAATACAGTCTTTTAGAACTCAGTCTTTGGTAAGACAGGCATGGACACATCTCTTAAAAACGGAGGTATGGCACGTGAATGGGATAGAAAGAAATGTCAAGAAAAATGATTACAGAAAGCTTTTAAGCCCATCTTCAGCCTATAACTGATTCGAATACCTAATAGAAAGGGGTTCTAGAACTTGCCCAGTGAAATAGGCCTCTTGCAGAGCGTTTGGAGTATGTAGGACTTTAGCTGGAATCCTGAGCCCCATCCAGAAACTTCTGAGGTGGGACATTCCAATTAGAAAGGACAAGCAATCTAGCTTAGAATAGCTAGAATGACAGAAGATCCATCTTCAAAGAAAAATCAGCAGGAAAAACCCAAAACAAAAATGGCAATATGATTGGCTATCACAAAAATAAGCAGGTTATTCGCCAGGAAGCCACCAACGCAAGCAATCAAGTCCCTTCAGGAACCCCACCCCCACCCCCACCCAAGACTAAAACTCAAAGGGAACACATGAGCAAGGATGTAAGCTTGCTGTCAACCACATTGGTCTACTGGTGAGTTGAAGAGAGGGAAAGGCAGCCCAAGAAGAAATGGGCTGAGTTCAACCATGTTCCATAGACTCTTGTTGACATGGAGATGAGAAAGAGAAGAGGAAGGGCTGGTTGGTCCAAAATGTGGTGAGACTTGGGGACACCTGATTCGATGGACAAGGACATACTCACAGAGGGCTAGAGATGAAAGTGAAGCATCTAACCGATATGAAGTGAGGGGAGACATACAAGAACACCCAAACTTGCAGATAGTACCCATTTGACCTAGCCTCGGTGGCTTGATAATCAGAACTTGACTAGAGGAAGATTAAAACAAACAAACAAACAAACAAACAAAAACTGATAAAGGAAATGAGGGCAAATTGCTACAATTTGGTAAACTTGACCTATACTCATGGAGGTAGTAGCTCAAATTATCAACAGAGAGGGAAGGAATCTTCACATCAAGTATTAATGCTATCCCCTGTGTATACACGGTAGATAAGGATGGGCAACTTAGACAATGGCTACCTAAAATGAGGGGGTAATAAAGGCATGAAGTGACTGGCTTACAAGGTTTTAAGAGGGAGTTTAGTTTAAGAGTGTGTTGGGGAAGATAGATCACCACTGAACATTTGTCATCTTGTCTAGATGATTCTGGTAAAAAGAGAGGGGGATAAGATTCTTATGATTCAGTAGTAATTGTTATCATTGTGACTGTCACAATTACAAAGGGAGAAGTTTTGTAACAAAAATGGGAAGTAGTTAATCTCTTACAGTCCAGAAACAGAGGACCCTAGGACCATCAAGGGAGAAAAGCACAAGCGGGATGCTAGACCTTATCTAGAGAAGCACCAGAGATGGAGGCAGAGATGGGGACAGGGAGACAGGGAGCCACTGAGGACTGTATATTCACAGAAAGAGAGAGAATGAGAGCTAGTGCCCAGGAGACAGACTTGCAGAATGTGCCCTTTGTTTTTTTTTTTGTGTGTGTGTGTTTAAAGTAAAATGAATAGAGAGAAACTCTGTTAATTGATGGTATATGGAGGACATTATAATCATTCTAATGAAACAAAGTATATGATTTGTTGAATGTAAAGCTGATGATCTGCCCTGTAAACTTTCATTCAATTCACAATAAAAACTTAAAAAAAGGCAGGGTGTGTGTGTGTGTTAATGATTGTTTTAATTGTAACAAAATTAGAGTTTTTCCCTATTTAAAAATTTTATTAAATGTTTCTGATAATCAATGTAAATGCAGTCTTGTATCACTCAGCCTTTGGTAACACAGGCATGGACACATCCCTTAAACAGGGAGATAATAGTGGATTTTAATTGTAACACAATTAGAATTTTCAATATCAAATGAATTTTCAGTAATAATGTTGTTCTGAGATGAGAATACAGAATTTATAAGATTAAAGTCCTCATGCATATATATATACATTAGCTTTTTTAGGCAAATTCAATTTCTTGCTACATATTCTTGCTTCATTTCTCAAATCCAAGATTAATGATAATAAAGTCTTCTGAATTAACTAAAGTGAAATTCATTTTATTTCATCAAACCCTCCCTAATCAAAAGTTATACTTGGCACTTCTCTGCTCCATCATAATTATTTGAGATTTAATTTGAAATTTGTTCAAATGATATGAAGGTATAGTTCTCTCATGAAATTTTAAAACAATTTTGTGCCTAAATAATATCATATGAATACATTTGTTAAACCAATGGGATAAGCTAGTATGAATACAGAAACAATTTTATATTGCTTATTTTAAATATTTATCATGAATTGACTGAAGGTTTACAGAGCTGATCTTCAATTTTAAACTCAAGAAATCATATATTTTGCTTCATTATGATGTTTGCACTTCCCTCAATAAACTATCAACTAACAGTATTTGCATCTATTCACTTTAACTCTTATGTTCCTTCCTGTATCTCTTACTACCTTCAGTTTTCCTCTGCTAACCTCCTTCTAGTATATTGCCTGTCCCCTGACCTATGTTAACTTGTGTTTACACTCTAGCCTGTAAATAATTTTCTATCCACCTCCACCCCCTGGAAACCATCATTTATTCTATTAATAAAACATTTTCTCAATGTTTTACAGCATTGGTCTCATATAATATTTATCCTTGTGTGAGTGACTAATTTTACTCAGCATAATGTCTTCCTTTCATCCATGATGTGAGGTGTTTTGCAGATTCACTATTTTTCTTCAGTGTTACATAGTATTCCATTGTGTGTACTTACCAAAGATTTTAACCATTTTTCTGTTGATTGACAAGTAGGTTGTCTCCATCTTTTTTATGTCTCTTATAAACAGCATATTGAAGACTACTGTTTTCTTACCTATTCTGCTACTCTCTATCTTGATGGATGCATTTAACCCATTT
>NW_006408716.1:518292-520029 GCF_000296735.1 Chrysochloris asiatica | reverse complement strand
TAACTGTATTAGTTATAACTGTAACTCAAAACATATGGATTGTGTACAGTGACAAATCTTGCTTCTACCTGGCAACACACACACAAAGTTAGTGAAGCCTCTTCAACTGAGAGGCACCACTCTGAACAGTTAACAGTGATTAACTCAATTAATCCTCAACATAGCCTTTTGTGTAACTAACATCTTTTCTGTTTCCAGATGGGGCAACTGAAGCATTGTGTGGTTAGGTAATTTACCCAACACCTTATAACTAGTAAGTAGCAGAGATGAGATTGGAACTCTAGAAATCAAAGTACATACTCCATGCTTCTTAAATATCATTCTATGCTCCCCATGCAAATGTTTTTTACACTTTCGTTCAAACAATATATTTGTCTATTTATAAATGGCACACAGTTATAAATTTTGCTTTTTTCCCTATGTAACTATATGGTTTAAATGTCATCCAATAGCATTACAGGAAACTTCCTCATTTTTTATTTTTAAGTACTCAAAAGTTTTGATTAACTGATTTAATTCTCTCATTCAATTGCCTATGGATGACAATGGATGTGTTTTCTAGTCTCTTCCTATTATAAATGCTGCTGGACTGCCTATCTTTGTAGACATATCATTTTACAACTGAATTACAAAATCACTTACATGGAAATGCCTGGTCTAAGAGTAGATGCAATTTACAAAATCATGTGTTTTGCAGGCAATCTTAAAATAATTTAATTTCAGCAAAGATCTTTACCCCTTAAAAAAGAAAAATACAAACAAAAAATCTCCGCCTGTCTTTTTGGAGAAAGATAACCAGAAAGGCCTAAATGAACATGTAAATAAATAGATAGATAAATAAAGAGATAAAAGTAAGCTTTTTTTTATTGCTATTAAGTGCCGTTGAGTTGGTTCAGACTCACAGCCACCCTTCTGAGTTTCCACCACCAACCTTGTGGTTGTGTAGCAAGCAGTCCAGTGTGTTCCTACAGAACTACACCAAGTGTACACTCTAAATTTTGTTTTGCACTCTAAATTTTGTTTTGCACTCTAGAGGTATTTATATTTTCATGCACTCTTTAGAGATTGGAGTCCTGGTGTGGTGCTGTGTGTTAATGAGCTGGACTGCAGGGTCGCTTTAAACCAGAAGGTCACCAGCCGGTCCTCAGAAAGGTTCACTATGAGTCGGAACCGACTCCACGGCACACCAACACCACCACCTTTAGAGATGGTGCCAGTGGTTTACCTCCACTAATGTAGCACTGTAGGATAAGCACTGGAAGATCTGCAAGGTCAGTAGTTCAAAGCCATCAGTAACTCCTTGGGAACCCTATACAGGGGTTGCTATGAGTTAGAACCAACTCAAAGACACTTAACAACAGCAACAATAATGCATCAAGTTTCTAGTAATGCATTTTCCCACACATTGACCAACACTGCCTTATAAACTGCTGGTTCCTGGCTAATATTATAACTGAAAAATAAATTCTGGTGTTTTCATTATTTAAAAAGTTTATTTATATTGTAATTTAAAGTACTTTTCACTCTGGAAAGATTTTAAATATACAACAAATGTTGTAAAATACTACTAAGGATATACCTTCATCAATATCCGTAAAATATTAACATCTTACATAAGCATGATGTTCTTAATTGCCGTCCAGTTGTTTCTGACCCATTTGTTGTTAGGTGCCATCGAGTTGATACTGACTCATAGTAACCTTATGCACAGCAGAATGAAACACTGCCCAATCCTGG
>NW_006408716.1:516026-517947 GCF_000296735.1 Chrysochloris asiatica | reverse complement strand
ACTGGTGAGTTTGAACTGATGACCTTGCAGGTTTGAACTAAAAAGTCACACTAGGACTCCACATAAACATGGTATATTTATATTAACATTAAATTAAAATTAAAACTTACATGCCTTTCTTAAATTTTACTGAAATTTTACCATCCTTTCATTGATATATAATTTTTTTAATCACCTATTACATTTAGTTGTTATTACTTTAATCTATGTCCTTTAATTTTTTTCTTCCTCTTCTTTTTCAGTTTGACACTTTTGAAGAGGGTTAGACAGTTATTTTGTATATCACCACTAATTTGAGCTCACAGGACTTTTTGTATGACTAAATCCTGGAGTGGCACTATGGGCTAATGCGTCAGACTGCAGTCATTTGAACTGCAAGGTCAGTGGTTCAAGCTCGCCAACTGCTCCTTGGAAACCCTATACAGGTTTGCTATGGGTCAGAATCGACTCACTGACACTTAACAACAACAACAACAGCAAATCTATAGTGAGAATACCATAGAAATAATATATGCTTTCCATCTTATTATGAAGCATGGGTTGTGAGTTTCTCTCATGGTTAATGATTCTTCTCTAAGGAAAAACTTTTCCTTTTCCTGTATTTACTTACATATTGCTTACTGGTTCATTCATTTGTATCCGTGTGAATTCAGGGTTTTTTATTAGTGTATGGACAGCAATTCATTATCTCCATTAATTTATTTTGCCGCTTATCTTTTGCATTTGGAGCCTTCTTCATGTTAGCTACCACATCCTTTAAACAAAGACCATCATTTTTGAGCCCTTTTACTATTCTTACATTATCAGTGAAATTAAATAAACATGTATATATTTGCCCATTTTCCCATTTGGATGATCATTACTTTCCTTTTTCATCAGTAGAAGTTATCTTTATATTGAATAAACTCTTGGTGATTTTATTTGTGAACTTTTTTCATTTGATTTACTTATATCTCTTATATTTAGACAATTCTTTTTAATGAATACAATTTTATCAATTTTTTAGGCCTTTGGGTTTTCCATTATACTTGACTAGACATTCTCACTCCTGTATCATCAAATATTTTCTCCATTATAGTACATTTACTCTTCACACATGATTACTTTTTAAATTTAAATATTTGATCGATTTCAACTATATTTCAATATAATAGATGGGACATGCATAAGTCCCACTTTGTCTTCATTCTGGTTGGCTACTTTGTAATCAAGAACATTTATCAAATACGCTATAAGATACTCATTTATTTAATTTTTTCCAGTTCTACAAGGGAACTACAAAAAGTTCTTGCAAAACTTCCTTTATCATTTAATTTTCCAAGTTTTTTAAGCTCTCTCATATTCCTCTTCTATTGAGTTTTATGCCCTTTGAGTCTGTCCCAATCTCTTTTATGTTTTTCTAGTTTTATATTCTTGCTTAATCTGTTACAGGGGTACATCTTCCACCATTTGTCCTTTTTCAAACTCTTACTGATTATTTTAGTGTTTATTTTTCCATGTGAACTTTAGCTTATGTTCATCATTTTTTTGTTGTTGTTGTTAAAAATCCATTACTACTACTAAGGTAACACAACATTAGGGAGAACTGAAACTAGTGCAAATAAAAGTCATCGTAGATGGATTGGCATTATGGCAGCATCAATGGGCTCAAGCATGGCGACAATTGTGAGGTTGGCCCAGGACCAGGCAGTGTTTCATTCTGTTGTGCAGAGGGTCTCTGTGAGTTGGTACCAACTCTAATTACACCTGACAACAACAATTCTTGATCAGAGTGTCTCATTTTATATGTTCAAATAATTTTTTGAATGTTTTACATCTCTGGTAGCGTAGTGGTTACGAATCGGGCTGTGAACCTTAAGGTCAGCAGTTCGAAACTACCAGCCGCTCTGCGGGAGAAAGATGAGGCTTTCTACTCCCGTAA
>NW_006408716.1:497302-515472 GCF_000296735.1 Chrysochloris asiatica | reverse complement strand
AACTGCAATGGCTGGTACTGTCAAAATAATATAGAATCTTACATAGCTCCTCACCAACTTTTAAGATTATAGTCACTATTCGCCAAATTAAGATATGGAATAAAAGTAAAAACAGAACAAGGAATACTGAATGGTTTAAAATCAGGAAAGAAATAGATCATATCTTCTCAGTCTGTATGATAACCAAATAACCAGAGAAGCTAGATTATATGAAACAGAATGTGACGTTAGGATTAGAGGAAGAATTATTAACAACTGCAATGTACAGAAGATACAACTTTGCTTGACAACAGTGGATACAACTCAAAATACTTACTGATGAAGATCAAAGATCACAGTCTTTAATAAGGGTTTTAAAGACACCAGAAATCCTCACTACTGGACTAATAAATAATATCATGAGAAAATATTTAGGTTGTCAACGACTTCATTTTACTTGGATCCAATAGCAACACTCATAGGAGTAGCAGTCAAGAAATCAAATGATGTATTGCCTTAGGAAAATCTGCTGCACAAGACCTCTTTAAAGTGTTCAAAGGCAAAGATGTCAGTTTGAGGACAAAGGTGAGCCTGATCTAAGCTGTAGTATTTTATCCTCATAATATCCTCATATGCATCAGAAAGTTGGATGATGAATAAAGAAGACTGTGGAAGAATTGATGCATTTGAGTTATGGTGTTGGAGAATAATATTAGAAATACCATGAATTTCCAGAAGAATAAAAACATCTTTCTTGGAAGAAATACAGCCAGAATGATCCTTAGAAGACAGGATGAGAGACTTTGTCTCTTGTACTTTGAACCCGTTGTCAGAAAATAACAGCCCTTGGAGGAGGACATCATGCTTGGTAAAGTGAAGGGTCAGCAACAAAGAGGAAGACCCACACCTGATAGATTTACACTTAAGAACAATAAAATCAAGATGCAGAACATAATTTCATGAATGACGTGACAATTGAATGAGCTACCCCATGAGACTATTTTTCCGATCTTTCAAACTCAGAAACCATAATCAGCAAGGTGTTTGATTATGGCCAAGAGATATCTCTAATATTATACATGTGAATATTTATGGACAATCATATAGATGCATATGCATTGTTGTTATTGTTAAGTGTCGTGCAGTCGGTTTCTATGCCTAGTAAACCTGTATAGGATTTCCAAGGCTTTAAATATTTTGTGGGAGCAGAAGACCTCATGTATCACCCGCTGAGCAGTTGGTGGGTTGAACCGTCAACCTTGTTGCAGTCTAGTGCTTACACATGCATACACCTATATATTCTCTTATATAGTATCTCAGAAGTATCCCTGTATTCACAATAGCAAAGATGGAAACAACTTCAGAGTCCAACAGTGCATGAACCGTTAAGTACAATGTAGTACCTATATAAAATGAAATGTTACTCAGTAATAAAGAAGCATGGATTCTTAAACTATCTTGGAACATGGTAACCTGGAGAACATTATGTTAAGTGAAACAATTCAATCCCACACAAAAAATTATTCTATGTTCTCTCTTTTATGAAATGCCATGAACAAGTAAATATACAGAAACTAATGTTCATCAGTAGGAATGAGGGAGAAGGCTATTCACTCTCTAATAGTCAATACTTATTTTTTTGTGGGACTGATGAGGGTGAAATGTACACAGTTTGACAAAGGTAAACAGTGTTACTAAAAAGTACACAAGATCTCATAAAAATTAACAAGTAACTACTATCTAGAGAGTGAAACCCCTCTCCCTCATTCCTGGTAACCACTAATAAACATTGTTGTTGTTGTTATATGCTATCGTGTTGGTTCCAACTCATAGTAACCCTATATAGGATTTCTGAGGAGCTACTGGTGAGTTTGCTCCTGGGAAACCCTATACAGGGTTGCTATGGGTTGGAACTGACTCGACGGCACTTCACAACAACAATTGGTGAGTTTGAATCATCCACCTTGAGGCTCAAACCAACCTTGTGGTCCAGTACCTACAGGGCCATTAGTCTTTGTGTATTTACTTGTTCATGTCATTTCACAAAACTGAGAACCTACAATAGTTTTTCTGTATGACTGGTTTATTTCACTCAACATAATGTCCTCCAGGTTCCCATGTTTTAAGATAATTTGAGATTTCATTTTTCTTTACTACTGAGCAGTATTTCATTTTGTATGTATATGTGTGTGTGTGTGTGTGTGTTGTGAGTGTATACATTTCATTTATCCACTCATCTATTGGTGTTCAATTAAGTTGTTTCTAACTTTTTACTATCTCATTTACCACTAGTTCCAGACACATATTTTGCTTAAATTATAGGAAGAACAGTCCCGTTTTGCAGTATTAATAGTTGCCAATCTCTCGCTCTCTATCTGCCTGGTTAGCAATGAGTTAGAATACTGGCCTCAAATTCTGATGAAATCTCTCAGTATTTGATTAAAAACAAAAAATCCAGCCAATAGGAGTTAAAAAGTGTACAATTCAACTTGACTGTGATTTGTACTATATCCACACACCACTGAAATGGTTTTGAGAGCCTGAAACACTTCTGTTGATACTAAATTTCCTGTATGCTATTCCAATTCTCACCGAAGAATGCTGACATATGTTCCTTTCCTTGCAGTCAAGATTCGAACGATGGTCACTGCCTTTTCATGCCATTGCTATCGTCACACAGGGATGCTATCATCAGAGGGGCTCTCAAAGCCTTTATAAATCTACTTTATAAGGCAGTCCACACCATTCTTGTCCGGAGACTGAAATGCCTTTTCAATATCATTAGCTTTAAAAGAGATGAGCCCCTTCAAGACAATGCTGCATGCCCGATCTTTCAACACCTGACTCTTGTTGATAGGGGGAGTTTTCAGAGCTACTTGGAAAGCAGTTGCTAAATTTCCTTGTCCATCTTGCCCTCACCGCCCCCCCGCCCCCCCCCCCCCCATTACCTCCATCCTCATCATCCACGAACTTGTTCTCATTGTACTAATTCAGTCCACCTTCTGGAACCCGGCTGATGACACCTTGTTCTTCGACATCCCTGATCCTGAGCGGTGGTAGAGGCCTCCTTTCCATGCAACTTCAGCCCAGCTTTGTTGGTTTGTTTAACAATAGTAAAGTTACAGGGGGTGCCTAGTAGAATGGGCTCCCTTGATTCCCATACCTACTATGATCTATGTAAAGGGCATCCTTATTGGCTACTCTAAATTTTCAGCCTCCGAAAGCAAATTAAATATATTCTTTTTAGGTTGATAAAAGCTATGACTTAAGCGTTCGTTGTCTCTGTGATAATGTGATAGAATGTACATACCTGCTTCCAAACTGGACAGATGGCCATTGTGCAGATCCAAAGAGTCATAGGTCAGTCTCTCCTGTAACTGTTCCACAGAGGGCTCCCAGGCAGAGAAGGTTTGAGAAGTGGTGCATGTAACAGATAATACCATTTCATGAATGGGGTACAAGGCAGGTGACATGGAAGCTCGAGACCTTTTTGCAGACAGTTGAGTGCAAGCCAATGGAGTTTCTTGGGTATTTTGTAAACCTTACTATTTGCATCCTGGATAGTGATTTGTCTGCCTTGTATTTATATCCTAGAGTAGTTTCATGTGCATGTGTCATATGTATCTAGGGCTATTATAACAGACACCTGGTGTGGTGCTGTAGGCTAAGCACTGGATTGGAATCACAAGGGTGGCAATTCAAACCCACCAGCTAGCTGCTCCTTGGAAACCCTAAAAGGGTCACTGTGAGTTGGAACCCACTTGCCAGCACTTCACAGCAACAAGAAGTGTAACAAATGGGTAACTTTAACAAATAGAATTTTTTTTTTTAATCTCACAGTTTCTTCTTTGTTGTTAAGTGCCAACGAGTCTGTACGACTCTTAGCAACCCTGCATAGAGTTTCTGAGGCTGTAAATCATGTTGGGAGCAGAAATCTCATCTTTCTCATAGAGTTGCTAGTGAGTTCAAACTGCTGAACTTGTGGTTTGCAGTCCGGTACTTATCCTACAGAAACTAAAAGTTCAATTTAGGGTGCCATCTATTAGGAAAGGTCTTTACATAGAGTATCTAAGTGCATGACAACTCTGGACTGCAACATAGATGCCTGTGATCTTTCTAGGAAGATGAGGTGTGGATGACCACTCCTAATGCTGATATAAATCCATCTTTACAATCTTAGCTGTAAGTATGACCCCGTTTTCTGCCTTCCATCTACTTAACACTGGATTTTCCAACCCACAGTTTCCAAACAGGTAATATGACTATTTTTCTATGCATATACTGTTTCTTCTACACAGTGACTTCTTCTACCCTGTCATTCTTGAACCTGTTGGTGGAGTGGCTGTGTGCCATTGAGTTGGTTCTGACTCATGGTGACCTTGTATAGGTTTTCCCAGGCTATAAATCTTTGTGGGATCAGAAACCCTCATCTTTCTCCTGTGGAATATCTGGTGAATTTCAACTACTGATCTTGCAGTTACTAGTTCAATGCATAATCCACTTAAATTACCAGGAGTTCTTGAACATACAGCGTGCTAACTCTGCTTCCCTAAAACTGGTACTTGAAAAAGAGATCAGTTGCAGGTTGTTTATCATTGTTATTATTGTCTGCAGCTGTTGAATCAGCCCTTGCCTGATAGTAACCACATTCACAATAGAACAAGATAGTGCTTAGGTCTGGAAGTATTCTTATGATCAGCTGGGAAGTAAAGTGTGTGATCCATAGAGTTTTCATTGGTTGATTTTTGGACTTTCTGGCATGTCTCAGTCTGTAAACCCAACTGAAAGCTGTTCATCATTGTTGCAATACATCATTTGTGCAATATGCAATCTTCCACTAACAGATGGGTGAAGGCTATGTGGTAAAATGAACCCAGGTTTCCTGCAGGAATGTATGAATTCTACAAGGGACCCGCCACTACCTTATACAGGATTTATTGAAGAGTGAATTTTTTTTAGAGGAAAAACTGTGGGGAGAAAGGAAGTAAGTAAGCAAGGATGTGAAGGGGGATATTTGAGCAAAGATCTGGTCTCAGTAATTAAACAATTTCTGATCCACGGGGGCCTCTTGGTCAAGTGTCTCCACCTGTGACCAGGGGTAATGTGCTTTATCGTTGTTGTCATTGCTATGTGCTGTGGAGTCGGTTCCGACTCATAGAGACCCTGTACAGGGTTTCTGAGGCTGTTAATCTTTACGGGAGCAGAATGCCTTATCTTTCTCCCGTGGAACAACTGGTAGTTCCGAAATGCTGACCTTATGATTCACAGCCCTATTCATAACCACTATGCTACCAGAGCTTCTTTAATGTGCTTTGTAGCCTCCTATAAATTGGTGTTTGGCTGTGGAATTCCTCTATTCCTAAAGGCTGAGGGAAATACTCTAGAGTAAGATGACTGTGAGTCCTTGGTTACTGATGCTCACAGCAGCTGGCAGAAATGTATACTGCCTACTCTGTGAGCTACGCGTGCAGTACTAACAGTATCTTCAGTGATTTACCACGTGTGAGACACTGTAACAGAAACATACAAAGAAAAAGTTAATGCAGAAAAACAAATGAGCCAGAAATCAATCTTGAGAGCAGATACGTTTTTGTTTCTTCTTGTTATATAAAGGTTTTCAAATAGAGTTATTTGGCCATTACTTGACAATACATATTTTTTCTTAGTCAGTCTGGTTTTTCATTTGTGTTCTAGAAAAAAATAGATGTTTTCTCAATTAATACCCTGCAACTAAACAGAATTCTTTTTGTAGTGCTTTAGACAAATTATATTTTGGGTTCCAAGTAACAATACATGATCCATTTACAGCATTTTTCAAGAATGAATAGAAGTATTTTCACCAGATATTTCAAAGCAGTTATTGATAAATTGAACCAGGATAGAATAGGACAAAAGTAATTGCATTTTCACTGATGGTATACCTTTTTAAGATAGTCCTAAGGCACTAAACTAAAAGGAGATGAATCATCTTCAAAGAACTATTGGTTTGATGAAAGCAAAGTTTATATAGATTTCCCTGGAATCTGTCTTGGGGTTTCATAATCACATTAACTGTTGAGATGTTTAGAGAAATGTTTCAATATCTACACATTCAGTATTTCCCCCCACATCTTCAAGAAAATCTTTATTAGTTTGGTGACTGCTCGTTGGATAATAAAAGAAAAATATCCTAAAGCAAAGAAAGATCTTAATTCTGTCACTATCCCCACAGGACAAAGCTTAGTGAAAACAAAATGTATCACACAGATAAAGGGGAGCAATTTCTGAATCAGGAATAGGATTCTTAAAATGGGATTCATTTAAATTATCAACCACTGAACCATTATTTCCAAATAGAATCCTTCCCTTTTATGCCTTTTGTGTCAAACCAAATACTAATGAATGACAGTGGGGACTGTCATTTTTTTCACTAAACGTGCAGGAACTGTCTTGTATTTGCAGAAAATTCGAATAGTTACATAAAGGAAAAAGAAGGGAAATAATATCTGCTTTGGGAAAGCTTTACACCTTATAGAAGGAATCCTGGTAGCATGATTGATTACAAGCTGGGCCGCTAACTGCAAGGTCAGCAGCTCAAATCTACCAGTCTCTCTGTGGGATCGAGATGCAGCTTTCTATCCCCATAAAAAATGCACATACAGCCTCAAAAAATGCACATACAGATTTGCTATGAGTCAGGACCGACTCCGTGGCACACAACCACACAACCACCACCACACCTAATAGAGAGGGAAAACTAAGACATTACATACTTTAAATAAGGTTCCCTCACCACTGCATTGTTGTTGTTAAGTGCAGTCGAGTTGATTCCGACTCATAGCTACCCTGTATAGGGTTCCCAAAGAGCAGCTGGTGAGCTTGCAGTTCAAATGACTTTGCAGTCTGACACGTTAGCCCACACCATTGCAGTGTTCAAGTGGAAAGTAACCTTTGTCAGTACTGAGATCTGACTCCCTCCCCAGATAACAAAATATTCTGGGTCCTAATCAAACTTCGGAGTCCTGGTGTGGTACTGTGGGTTCATGCGCTGGACAGCAGTCAATCTGAAACCCAAAGTCACTGGTTCAAGCTCACTAGCTGCTCATCAGAAACCCTATACAGCGCCCCTATGGGTCACGAACAGACTCAGCAGCACATATCAAAAATAACATAATCAGACTTCAATTCTTTGGGAAGTTCTTCTGGTTGGTACACCCAAGTACATTTTGGAAACTCTTGGGGGACCTGTTCTATTTGTCCCTTCATCAGTGCTGAAACCACCTTTGCAGACACATGCGACTCTTTGAGGGTGCTATTGTTGTTGTTAAGTGTCATGGGCTCAGTGCCAACTCACAGTGACCTTGTATAGGGTTTCCAAGGAGACGTCCAGGGCTTCACCTACAGGGCAACACCAGCACTCCGTGGAAATGCTAGAACCTCATCATTTTGGGTCCATCTCCCCTTGGTCTATTTGTGTTCATTGCCTAGGAAATCTTGTCCCCATTCCAAAAATCTTTGCCTTTTTGGAATGTGAGTCCTAACCTTCCAACTTTGACATCCTTCTTTCCCTCTCTCTTATTGTTTGTTTTAATTGTGGTAAATATATACATGACAACATATTTACTATTTAAATATTATTCACCTACACAATTCAGTGACAATATTTATATTTATAATTTGTTCATCAACATTATCCATTTCCAAACTTTCTGTCACCCATAACAGAAGCTTCGTGTTCCCTGAACAATGTTGTTGTTAAGTGCCATGGAGTTGATTCTGACCCGTGTGATAGTAGTCATGGTGTGACATGATGTGACCCTACGTAAGATTTTCAAGGCTGTAAATCTTTACAGGAGCAAAAAGCCTCATCTTTCTCCTGTGGAATGGCTGGTAGTTTCAAACTGCTGACCTGGAGGTTAGCAGCCCGACTCGAAACCACTATGCTACCAGAACCCCTTTAGCAATGCTGAATAGAATTTCTGAGAAGCGGTTGGTGAGTTTGAACAATTGACCTTATGGTTATCAATCCAGTGCTTACCCTCCATCATCACACCAGGACTCATAAACAATGAGTTCCCCTTTCCTCCTCCCCACCACCTGCCTCTGGTAACCACGGACACATTTTATTATCTATACACTTGCTAGTCTAAATATTTCATATATGTGGGACCATATAATATTTGCCCTTCCACAGATGAGTAAAATATGGTAATGCATACAATGAAATATTCCTTATCTGTAAAAACAAATGGATGAGATGAGCAAAGACAATGGCTAAATCTTGAAAACAGTATGCTGAGGAAAATTATTCAGTCTTCTTTTTGAAAGCAAAAGTTGGCTAGCTGCTTTTTTCTCTCAAAAAACCTGAATCCTGGATACATAGCCATATCTCTAATGAGCAGAGGCTTTTACAAAGGCAATAATGCTATTGGGTTCAAAGTCCCTTTTCTTTCACCCTACAGAAATTATTAGATAAAAGTTTGAAGTCTTCTTTAAAAAGCATGACTGTAGGGAATGTGTTGTTGTTACATGCCATGGAGTAGGTTCCAACTCATAGCGACCCTCTACAGGGTTTCCGAGTCTGTAAACCTTAACGGGAGCAGAAAGCCGCATCTTTCTCCTTCGGAACAGCTGGTAGTTTCGAACTGCTGTCTCTGAGGTTTGCAGCCCGATTCATAACCACTACGCTACCAGAGCTCCTTCAGGAGGGGAAAATACAGGGGTAAGCTATGGACTGATAACTTATCTTAATAGGAAACCAAATGCAATAGATAACTTTTAAAATGAACAGTAAGAGTAAAATATAATGCTAATTTTACTTTATATCCTTTCTACCATTTTCTCTGCCTACTGCTTTTGGGAGTATATATTGATACTTCCCAAGGAAGTCCTGGTATGGTGCTGTAGGATAAGCACTAGACTGCAGATCTATTTGAATTGAAAGGTGGCAGTTCAAACCCAACAGATGCTTCTCAGAAACCCTGTTCAGGATCACTTAGAGCCAGAACTGAGTAGACAACACTTAACAACATATTAGAAACTATTTTTCCAAATATCTTCAGTAATTATAAATGCTCAAGCTCTTCTCCCAGAAATTATATTTCTTGCAAATTTATGTTGTCTTTTAAACAAGTGTAAATGGAAGGATGTACTAGTTTGTGCATTTTACCACTTTAAACAATAGCAAAAGTTACAAATAACATCAAAAGACAATCAGGCCTATGAAGTATGGCACAACAGTACAATGCAGTACAAAGCAGCCACAGAAAAGGAAAACGAATTCCTTTTCAAAGGCACCCTGGTAGCATACTGAGTTAAGAGCTGGGCTGCGAACCACAAGGTCAGCAGTTCGAAACTACCAGCTGCTCCACTGGAGAAAGAGGACATCTTCTGTAAAGATTTACAGCCTTGGGAACCTTATGCAGAGTCACCATAAGTCTGAACCGATTCGGTGGCCCACAATCACCACCACCATCGTCAACATTTTAAGCACCAGTTTTCAAAGCTTGGCCTCTACAGTCCTGTGACATTGAAGAAGAGGAATTTACCGTCTCTTTGTATCATTTATATTTCCTGAATTATGGAGATGAAAACATCACCCCTTTATAGGATTGCTGCAAGGATTATAATAATATATTCCTGAAAAGTACTAAGACTAGAAACCGCAACATAGTTTTGTGCTATGCTAGATTCTTTATTTCAATCACCTCATACGCATGCGAAAGCTGCACAGTGAATAAGGATGACCATAGAAGAACTGATGCTTTTGAGTTATGCTGTTGGAGGAGAATATTGAAAGTGCCATGGGCTGCCAGAAGAACAAACAGATATGTTCTGGAAGAAGTACAGCTAGAGTGCTCCTTGGAGGCCAGGATGGCCAAACTTCATCTCTCATACTTCAGACATATTGTCAGGAGGGCCCAGTCACTGGAGATGGATACATGTTTCATAGAGTGGAGGGTCAGAGAAAAAGAGAAAGAACCCCAATGAGATTGATTGGCCAGGTGGCTGCATCGATGGACTCAAGTGTGGCAACGATAGTGAGGTTGGCCCAGGATCAGGCAGTGTTTCATTCTGCTGTGCATCAGGTCACTATGAGTCAGTACCAACTCGATGGCAGCTAACACCAACAAAGATTCTTTATCCCCCAGTTGAGATGCCTAAGACAAATAGTTAAATGAGAGAAAAAAAAAAAAAAAAGTTCAGGACAGTTTGTATATTGTACTGTGACTTGTGTAAAAACTGGAAATGCAGGGAATATAGAGTATAATTTTACTGATGATTGCATATGATTTGTTTGGGTGGATTTACAAGTAACTATTCATCCTAGTTCAATATAGAGATATAAACTGGTCTGGATAAAAGAGGAAAATTTTTTTCACTGTACACCCTTGAATGTTTTTAGAATAAAGTATAATGTTAATATATTATTTAATCAGTATTAAATATATAGATAAAAAATTAATGGTGTTCACTATAAAAAGGCATTTTTCTGATTTGTGTTTTTAGTTCTTTAATGGCTATAATTTACTGACATTGATTTGCCTGTAATTTACTTCCATGACGCTACGGCACATAACAATGACAACAACAACAATGGTACACATTAAGGAATCTATTCTTTGTTTTTATTAATCTTATAAAATTTCTATACTGAGTGTCACAATTTATTAAATATGAATTCATATTTATCTATATAAATTAAGTGATACATTGTTTAATGCAGGATTTATTTTCCTATACCTGTTTCATTGCCCTACTTTTCCCATTATCATAATTTAATGACATATATTGATCACTTTTCATTGGTATTTTTTTTCAATATTTTCATTTATTTAATATTTAAATAATTTTCTCATTTACAAAAAATTAGATAAAATATTTGTCATTTTACTTTAAATCCTTTATAATAGCAGTTGAGCTGGTTCTGAGTCACAGCAATCCTGCATAAGGTTTCTGAGAAACATCTGATAGGTTTAAATTGTAGACCTTGTTGTTATCCATCACATAGACATATATGTGTGTGTGAGAGAGAGAAAGAATTGTTATTAAGTGCTGTCGAGTCAGTTCAACTCATAAAAAGCCCAGTAAGAACCCAAAAGTTATTACTACCAAGGAAAGTAATTACCTACAAAGCAGTTGGTACAAACTCCTAATGGTTTGTGCTGTGATTCACCAAGATGGTCCTTCCAAAGACTCCATACAGAATCTCAATCTGCCACTGACACTTCAGTCACCATTGGATCAGCCAGATCATGTGACCCAAGTTGCAGAGCAGCTTACAAAGCAACTAGACCTGCTGGAGAGATTTCACTTGTTCTGGATCCCATTCAAAAGTAGCAGCTTCACAATAATTTGATGAATAGGCTGGAGTAACACAAAAAGACAGTGTGCTGTCTTCTAAGTAAGTCCAAAGCTAACTATCAGACACTGCACCTCCTTTTGAGTCATAGATGTATACTGTGCAATAACTTACCCTTTTCCTTAGAAGGAATATCGTCACATGACCCACACCATTTCATTAGAGGTACCAGACTTTTTGTCATATTAATTTCCCACCCTTTAGCACACAAACATCTTAGCAATAAATTTAGAGTCATTTGTATGTATTCCTCACTAGGTCCAAACAGCATAATGCCATAATGTAATGGATCGATGTAATGCTTTGTGAAAGAGAAACACTATGAAGGTCACTACAGAATAAACTATGATATAAGGCTGAAGAGTTCATATACCTCTGAGGAAGGACAGTTAAGGTTTATTTCTGTCCTTACCAGCTGAAGGCAAATTGCTTCTGTTGATCTTTAAAAAGCATAAAAAGCATTAGCTAGATCAATAGCTATGTAGCAGGTAAAGAGAGATATTCATTTTCTTAAGTAAAGATCCCATATCTGGAATGTTAACTACAATCGGAGTCACTACCTGGTTAAGTGTATGTAAATTTACTGTCATTTTCCAAGACCCATCTGGTTATTGCCCAGATCAAATAGGTGAGTGGAATGAGGATGTTGAGACAATCACCACACCTGCCTTCTTCCTGTTGGTAGTGGTACCGGTAATCTCTGCAAATGCCTTCAGGACTGAGGTAATGCTTTTAGCTGACTATATTCCTAAGTAAAGGCAGTTCTAAAGACTTCTGCTTGTTCTTTCTCCACATTTTAGAGATATAATGTGTTTCTGCCAATTTCTAAATATGTCTATTTCAGCTATGAATACTGGATCTGGGGAAATCACTATAGGATGGGTTCTGGGACCCATTGCCCCCACTGTGAGATGAACTTGTGATTCCATTAACTCCATTGACAAGTTGACTTCATATGCCCTGACTCTGAATGGTAAGCCTATGGGTTTCCTGAGTTTAGTATCAGTTCAAAATCAAAGTCCAATAGTCACCTGGAAGTATGATCATTTTCTTTTCCCCTGTAAATATTCATTCTTGTAAGAAGTCATAGTTCCCTTTGGGGATTGTTGTTGTTGTTAAGTGTTATCAAGTCAGTTCTGACCCATAGCAACCCTGTATAGGGTTTCCAAGTAGTGGTTGGTGAGCTTGAACTACTGACCTTGCAGTTCAAACCGGCCTTGCAGTCCAGTACATTAACCCACAGCATAAATATTTAGCAATGTAGGTAGGTCTTTCTTTAAGTGGACTCAGCCTCCCCTTCATTCAAGGTTTTGTGTGTCAGAGAATTGACTGAGAGGCTGTAATTCTCTGTTTTGGTAATTCAGATTAGACTGATGTTCACTTGACCTACAGAACATTTTTTTTTGTACAGATCAAGAAAATAGTTACTAGATTTCCCATATATTTCATTCCTAGAGGCATTGTGACTAAGTAGTCAATGCCATAATTCCTGATGAGTCCGATTATTTGGATTCGTTATTTGAGTATGCTGTCCTTTATGGCAACTTCTTGTTGTTCAGTGCAATAGAGTCACTTTCAACCCATAGCGACCCCTGTATAGGGTTTCTGAGGAGTGGCTGTGAGCTTGAACCTGTGACCTTACAGTTCAAATCGACTTGCAGTCTAGCACATTAACCAACAGCGCCACACCAAGCCTCTTTATGGTGACTACACCCATCGTATATTTGGTGGTAAAGTACCACATTTGACACCTACAATACTGCAATCCTGATGCAATGCTATAGGATCCCCAGTGTACTATTAATTAACCTCAAGGTCGGTGGTTCAAATTTACCAGCTGCTCCTTGGAAACCCTATACAGGGTCACTCTGAGTCAGAACTGACTTGATGGCACTTATCAAAGCAACAGCCCTGGGGTCCAAGCAGTCTAGTTGTAATTAGTTGTCTTAATTCAGTTAGGGTAGCTCCCACTTTCAGATCTGACATATATAATATCTATCAGTCTTGAAAGTTGCGGAGGCTTCCTTCACAAATATGTATCTTGTCATTGTGATAAAAAGAGATGACCTCTGGACACTCCATTGGTGGATCTATGGGTCTACCTGATAAACCCACTCTAAGTTGCTCAAAGTGACCATCGATAGGGTTTCTGAGGAACAGCTGGTGAATTTGAACCGCTGACCTTGCAGTTAAACATCACAGGAATCATATTTCCTGTATAATATAGTTCCTGTTCAAAGCGATAATTATGTTTCTTCCATGCAAATCATAGATATGCCTTTTATTTCTGTTTGATTTCATGCTGGTTTATAAGAAAGTTAACCCTTTTGTGACGCATAGGGCATGTAGTGCCGTCTACATTTTCTGCCTCTAGGATTTATTGGGAAGCTGCTATCCCACTTTAGTGCATTCAGCCATTTGTGTGGTCCGTATAGCTGCACGTGTCTGAATAAACGGGCTTCCACCAACCCCAGCACCAGACTCCTCAGGGGATGTAGCGTAGTGGTTACGAGTAGGGCTGCAAACCTCAAGGTTAACAGTTCAAAACTACCAGCTGTTACATGGAAGAAACATGAGGTTTTCTGCTCCCATAAAGATTTGTAGCTTCAGAAACCCAATGCAGAGTCGCTGTGAGTCAGAACCAACTCCATGACACATAACCACCGCCAGTTGTATTAAAATCCATATTACCTCAAAAACGTTTTTTTCCATTTCATTCAAAATGCCTTCATTATTGAAAACACTGTTTCAAACAAAAATTCAAAGCAAAAAATAATTAAGTCTTGAAAGAGTTAAGTAATTTTTAATAATGTCCAACTTTTCCTTTGATTTAAGCCAGGAGCCATTGGATATTTATAACATCATTTATGGACCATACAGAATTATCAACTTAAAAATTAGCTTGCTATATTTGCTCAAACCTTTAATTAACTCACCTCTAATGTGACGGCTGGAGCTGCCGTTACCTTGGCCGGGACAGAGAAAATGATTTCCCGGACCATTTGCATGGCCCGAGGTCCAGACATTTCCCCACCCCTGTTTTAATCAAACATTGTGCTAGTTCCCTTTCATCTCCAACTCACCTTAATTAATAGTCATCTTCATCTATCACTAAGGAAAACAGTCATCCTCACCTTTCACCTTTCAATTATTTCTTTTTGGTCCTACTACATAAATATGGACTCCTGGTGTGGCCGTGTGGGTTATTGCGCCAAACTGCAAAGCCGTTTGAACTGCAAGGCTGGTGGTTCAAGCTCACCCTTCTGCTCCTTGAAACCCTATACAGGGTTACTATGGGTCGGAATCGACTCAATGGCATGTGGCAACAACAACACATAAATACACATAAACACACATAAACACTTATTGGTTCTCTGTGCTTCAACACACATTCTTAATCACTGTTTTATTTTTTAAACTTTGTACAGTCTTGTATATAAGGATCTTCTAGTAACTCTTTTGCAGCCTTTGATGAAACAGTTATTAAACATTTGATTGTTTACTGAAAGGTCAGTCATTCAAACCCACAGCTGCTTTGTTGAAGAAAGATGTGGCAGTCTTGTTGTTGTTGTTAAGTGCTCGAGTCAATTCTGACCCATAGCAACCCTGTTTTTTAGGGTTTCCAAGGAGCAGCTGGTGAGCTTGAACCACCGACCTCGCAGTTCAGATGACTTTGCAGTCTGATGCATTAGGCCACAGCACCACACCAGGACCAGTTCTGTAAAAATTTCAGCTTTGAGAACCATCTGAGTCAGTTCTATCCTGTCCTACAGGGTCACTATGAATTTGGTTTTGAGTTTGAGACGGCTAAGAAAGCCTGGTAGCACAGTGACTTTTACAAGCTGGGCTGCTAACCGCAAGGTCAGTAGTTCAAATCTACCAACAGTCCTGCAGGAGAAAGATGAGCTTTTCTGCTCCTGTAAAGATTTATAGCCTTGGAAATCCTATACAGGGTCACATTGAGTCAGAATTAATTTGACCGCACACCACCACCACCACCAATCTTTCCATGACGCAACATTGAAACAGTAGGTTTTACCAAATTTCTGACCACACTTCCCCAATACACTTTTCCTTACTCAGCAAATTTCCATTGTTGAAAATAGTAAGATATCAAAGGTATGCTGAAATATACACACACCCATGTATGAAGCTCATTGACTTTTTTAATATACAAAGTCATGAAATAAAATCTACCCACAGAAAATATCCAGAAGTCTCTGAGATATACTCACATAATATGAAATGAACATAATAATAAATAGAACTTCGAAGATGCCAAGTATCTTTTTCTCACCTCAATTCTGACATGGAGCCCAAATGTTCATTTACATCCAGTTGTTCTAGATGTTCTTATATTCAACTTATCCAAGATTGACTCCTCATCCTAGACTTGCAAACACATACCTCCTCTCATATTCTATTTTTGCAGTGTTGGTAACCAAATGCCTTAGTCAGTTATATCAAGGCCCCAACTCTTGTTGTATGCCTACATGTTGTTGTTGTTAGGTGCCATTGAGTCAGTACCGACTCATGGTGACCTTATGCACAGCAGAACGAAACACTGTCTGATCCTAGGCCAACCTCACTATCATTGCCACACTTGAGTTCATCAATGCTGCCACTTGGCCAATCCATCTTGTTGGGGGTCTTCCTCTTTTTCTCTGACCCTCCACCTTACCAAACATGATATCCTTTTCCAGTGACTGGTCTCTCCTGACAATATGTTTAAAGTATGAGAGATGAAGTTTGGCCATCCTGGCCTCCAAGGAGCACTCTGGCTGCACTTCTTCCAAAACGGATCTATTGGTTTTTTTTGGCAGCCCGTGGCACTTTCAATATTCTCCTCCAACACTGTAACTCAAAGGCATCAATTCTTTTATAGTCTTCCTTATTCACTGTCCAGCTTTCGCACGCATATGAGGTTACTGAAAATGCCAGAGCTTGGGTCAGGTGCACATTAGTCCTCAAGCTGACATCTTTGCTCTTCAATACTTTAAAAAGGTCTGGTGCAACAGATTGGCCTAATGCAATAAGTCATTTGATCTCTGGACTGCTGCTTCTGTGAGTGTTGATAGTTGATCCAAGAAGAAGGAAGTCCTTGACAACTTCAATCTTTTCTCCATTGATAAGAATGTTGTTTATTGCCTAATGTTCTCTTCCATCCCTACTTGGAGTCTTGGTGTGGTACTATAGGCTAAGCACTGGCTTCTAACCACAAAGTTTGTGGTTCAAACCCACCAGCTGATCTATATACATATACTCTATACAGGGGCGCTATGAGTCAGAATTGACTCAATAGCACTTAACAATAACAACAGCCATAATGCTCCCCTTCTCTCTCTACTTAAGGAACTCTAGTAGTGTAGTGGTTACAAATCGGGCTGCGAACCTCAGGGTCAACAGTTCGAAACTACCAGCTGTTCCGTGGGAGAAAGATGAGGCTTTCTGCTTCCGTGATGATTTACAGCCTTGGAAACCCTGTACTGGGTTACTATGAGTTGGAACTGACTCCACAGCACATAACAACAACAACATCCCTATTTAGGATGGATTGAGAATGCATGGAAGTTTACTCATGTTGGAACATTGATTGAAAGCTGAACTGAGGATATGGGACAAAAAAATCAATTTTTCAGTTTTTCTCTGATTTCTGAAAATCGCCCTTGTAATTTCTGAACAATCAAAGTGCACTTTGTGTTTCTAAAACTTTCAGACAAGATTTAAATATGTGCAAAGGGCTTGGGAGTCCCAAACGTATCACCAGGCAACAGGCCTTGGGACAAACCACATACTTCCATCCTCTGAAACCCAATGTTTTTTAGTAGATTAAAAAGATGCAATTCCAAGTATTGGTAGCTGCTTTGGGGGCTACAGTCAACACTAAAACAATAGCACACGGAGATTTTGGTAGTTTCATAAGAGCCCAGAAGCTGGTGGAACTCTCTCTTTCCATTCATTCCATTCCATTGGCCTTGGTATTGGCATGTTTGGCATTGCTGTACTCTTCTTGGCCAGATGCAAGCAGCAATCAGTGAAAGAACAACAAAAAGTCTGCTAGATGATTGCCTGCTCTGTGTGTATGGATATATGGTGTGTGTGTGTGTGTGTGTGTGTGTAGGGATGGGAGAAACACTTATTCAGCCTGGTCTTTAAAGTTGAAACTACAAACAGAATAGTACAGGCAGTAAAAGCACAGATCTGGAAAGACACATTCTCTATACTATACCCCACCGATCCTGTGTGATGTTTGACATGTTACCTAAACACTAAATGTTAGTTTTCTCATTTGTAAGTTGTAGATTGTGATAAGATCTAGACACCAGAGTTGCTTCAAGGATTAAAGGAGTGGCAGTAGGGAAAGCTTAAATAATAACAGTGCCTGGTCCTGTTCAGCAGTTGAAAATGATGGCGTTAGGCATCCTGGCTTATTGATTGATGGGTCTGTGCTAGTGGCTATTCTTTGAAAATTAGCCTATGTGTGTCTTTTTGTCTTTTTTTTTTTTCTTTTCCCATTCTGATTTGCCTTTTCCAGGAGCCTATAACCCATGAGAGAACATCATATATGAAGAAAGCAAAAAGTCATAGAGAAGACAAGAAAGAAGGAAACAATCAAAATGGATGTCAGAAGAGACTCTGAAACTTGCTCTCCAGCATAGAGATGCTGAAGCAAATCGAAGAAATGAGGAGGTCCAAGAGCTGAACAGAAAATTTCAAAGATCAGCTCGAGAAGCCAATTATTACAACAAAATGTGCAAAGATCTGGAATCAGAAAACCAAAAAGGAAGAACGCGCTCAACATTTCTCAAGCTGGGGGAACTGAAAAAAAAATTCAAGCCTTGACTTTCAT
>NW_006408716.1:493965-495527 GCF_000296735.1 Chrysochloris asiatica | reverse complement strand
ATAACGAATGGAATTCTGGTGTGATGCTGTAGGATGAATACTGGACTGCTAGCCTTATTTGACAATCATATCATAACTCGTCCTGCATCCCTCTTTTCCTCTCTCTGATCAAATTTCTTCTCTTGTCAATCACAAATCCTGCTGAATTATTTGCCCTTTCTCTCCTCTCCATGCTTTTTGCCATTGCAAAAAGACTTCAATGTTGGTCTTGGAATTATTACTGTAGTTTTCTTTCTATATTCTTGTTCCCTCCAAACCCATTGTACACTGCTACAATTTTGAGCAAAACATTCCCTTTAAAAATTGTTTTCTTGACTTCCCATTACCTATTCACTTGCATATAAGGTTCGTATCTGGAGTTTTGTAAAACCAATATTTGTCTTTGGGGGTTAGACATATTCCATATCAACTTACAAATATATTTTAATATCTATATACATGCATAACAAAAACTTATAAAAATCATAAAAATGTACTCTAATGATGTAGAAAAATTGCCTGTCGGCATTTTGTTGGTTGTGGTAATAATATCTCCATTTGTGGAATGTTCTAGATATCTTGGACTGTCCCTGGGAATTCGATGGTGTTTCTATCAGAAAACTAGTGTTAGCTGCATGGTCTTTTCCTTTTTTCCTTCATATATCTTTAAATAACATTTCATTGCTTCTTGAAATTGTCTACTGATGTTAGTAAATCATTGAGCATTTAGGTCTATATTTTGAGATAACTGAAGCCCCTGATTTGGTTTAAAAGACAAGCAAACAAATAGAAAACACTCTAGCTAATCGTTACACTATAAAATTTGACAAGTTCTTTCTTTCCATTTTAAAATCCATTAAGTGCTATTCTGTATATTACCTTTTATGAACTGTTTCACATGGATAATATCAAGTTCTAAATACAACATTCTTGCCATCTGGATGATTTGTCTACTACAGTCTTCATCATATTATCTTTAATAAATGCTTGGAGCATGTTTACAAACGCGACATTTTTTTGATATTCCATGCACACAATTTTCAATAACTTTATCCCTGGAAGATGCAATGTTCCAGATACACTGATGGTTGGAAGTACGGTTGGTCATAAGTTAGGGACTAAGCTTTACTTAAAGGAGCTCTGGTAGCTTAGTGGTTACACATCAGAGTGCTAACCTCAATTTCAGCAGTTCGAAACTACCAACTGTTACACCAGAGAGATATGAGGCTTTATGCTCCTATAAAAGATTGTTGTTGTTGTTATAAATCTTTACGGGAGTAGAAAGTCTCATCTGTCTCCCGTGGGGCAGCTGGTAGTTTCGAACCGCTGACCTTAAAGTTCGCAGCCCGATTCGTAACCACTACACTACCAGAGATTACAGCCTGGGAAAACCTATACAGGGTCGCTATGAGTCAGAACCGACTCTAAGGCACATCATCACCATCACCACCCATACTTAAGTGATTACATTATTATTATCTGTGTATATCCACTTGAGCAATTTGAAGGTACAGACTATACTTAGATAGGGTTATTGGGTCAATCTTTAATTTGACCTGCATAAACAAACAAAATGAAAATGA
>NW_006408716.1:491703-493305 GCF_000296735.1 Chrysochloris asiatica | reverse complement strand
ATTGCCACGCTTGAGCCCATTGATGCTGCCATATTGCCAATCCAACTCGCTGGTGGTCTCCCTCTTTTTCTCTGACCCTCCACCTTACCAAACATGATATACTTCTCCAGTGACTGGTCCCTCCTGACAATATGTCCACAGTATGAGAGAAGAAGTTTGCCCATCCTGGCCTCCAAGCAAAACTGTGGCTGCACTTCTTCCAACACAGATCTGTTGTTCTTATAGCAGTCCATGGCACTTTCAATATTCTCCTCCAACACCATAACTCAAAACCATCAATTTTTCTAATGTCTTCCTTATTCACTGTCCAGCTCTTGCACGAATAAATGAACAATTAGATGTTGTATTATACTCAATAGTTTGATAAAAATAGAAATTTGAATATTCCAAGTGTTGGCAATTGTCTGGGGCTATAAGAATCCACATAATGGTTGTTGGTTATAAAACTTGGTATGCCTGCTCAGGGGCCTACCTAAAAAACTCTGTATTTACTCAAAGAAAATAATATATGTTCACTGTGATGATGCAATTGATGAGTCATTTAATAAGTCTTTGTTTTTGTTGGCAGAGATTTGGATAATAGTTAAGGTTCCATGTGGAGGATGTGCAAAGTACATTACTATAACATAAGCAATGAAGCACAAATACAGACAACAGTGTTTGTAGACCCCAGATTCAGAGTAATGTGTAAAATATGCAATACACAGAATGAGACCTGTAGCCCAATATCATATATATGCCTCTCTTCACCTGTTTCCTCATCTGTAAAATTTGGATAATAACAGCACCTATCTCAAAGGCTATTGTAAACACTTTGGCAAATGCCTGGGTTATTGTAACAGAATGCATTTGAAGTGTTGTATTCACAAAGAACAGTGAATGTGCCATGGACTGTCAGAAGAGTGAAAAAAATCTATCTTGAAAGAGGTAAACCCACTCTTTCAAGGTACACCCACTTCAGAGGCAAGAATGTTGAGACTTTTTTCTTGGACTATCAAGAGATACCAGCCCTGAGAGAAGGGTCAACATAAAAGAGGAAGGTCCTCTATGAGATGGATTGACAGAGTGGCTACAGTGATTGTCGGGGTGAAAGGACTTTTTTCTGTTGTGCTTAGGGTCACCATGAATTTGAACTAACTCAGTACTATGTAAGAATAACAACAACGGAAACAACTAATTTTTTATTATAAAAATTTGAAGTAAATGCATACAAACAACCATTCAACATTTGATATATGTGTGTTACACATGTTGTTGTTATTATGTATGAGTTGGTTATGACTCATAGCAACCCTGTATAGGGTTTCAAAGGAGCAGATGGTGGATTTGAACTGCCAAACATGTGGCTAATGCTACATGTGCTTGTGCTACAGTGCTTATGCTAGAGTGCTAAACTAGGACTCCAAGGTACACATTGTTGTTGTTGTTGTGTGCCGTGGAGTCGATTCCAACTCATAGAGACCCTCACATAAAACCCTTAAAATATGTTTGTATGTGTGTGTGCATGTGAGGAATCAGAGTGGGAAATGGGGACACAAGGCAAACAAAGTCTGTATATATATTTATATGCATATGGTGGTGGTGGGTATGTGCTGTGGAGGC
>NW_006408716.1:469669-491019 GCF_000296735.1 Chrysochloris asiatica | reverse complement strand
ACATTTTTCCGGATATTATTTCAATACTGGCCCTTGAGAATTCCAGAAAACATTAATTTTCCAGCTGATGATTGACTTTTGAACTTTCTCTTGGTCGGTGATTGAGGATGTTTCTATTCCATAGTCTGCTATTTACTCTCAGGCTCATAGTGATAGGTCCATATCTCATAGTAATGATTTTTTAAAACAAACTTTTACCTTCCTATGAGTACTGGTCCAAGTTTTGTTTGCAGCTGTGCAAAGGCTTCTGTTTATGTTCTTCTGTAAGTTGTTTCAGTACCCATCTTGCAAAGACTTTTGGAAACCCAAGTCAAATCTTTCATAGGCAGAGTCATAGATGATTTGCAAATTATTTGCCACATTATTCACTGTCACTCATCTATTCAATAGAATCATTTCACATAAATGCTCAATGTTGTCATCAGCCATGGACAAAAAGAGGCATTTTAATATAACTGGAGTGTGGATAATTTTTGAATCACCAGCATAGTTTGTTTGTGTGTATTTGTTGTTGTTGTTAAGTGTTGGTGAGTCGTTTCTGATTCATAGTGACCCAGTATAGGGTTTCCAGTGTTTTCAAACTTTGCAGGAGCAAAAAGCTTCTTTGCAACATTTCAGTTGGAATGATGATTTTGGCTGCAAGTAATATAATACCCAATTTAGAAGTATCGTCATCAGTAGGAAGTTTTTATCACCTCACTTCTCAAAACAGATGTTAGCAGGCAGAAAGTTCCGATATCAGTTCATTTCTCATTGATGTTCTTCTACTGTTTCCAGTCGCCAAAGTCATGACTTTCACATTCTGACTTTTCTTTCATGTTTATAACTGATGCCAAATCCCAGAGTCCAAAAGATCCACATCTCTCTTCTTTAATCAGAGAGGAAAATGTCAAAATGCTTTTCCCCAGCCACCACCATATCACCTCAGGTCAAATAGAGAAGTCAGGGAACTCAGTGACTCCTAGAACAACAGGGAGAGAAAAATTTATTATCTGGCATCCTGATTGAGGACTAGCTTTGGTATCCAACAATATTGTCTATTACTAACAGAAGGAACCGTGGAGTGGATAAAAGATGGGTTTGACCCAACTGCCTGCGTTGAAATCACCAGTTCATCACTTACAGTCCATCACTTGGAGTCCACTATCGATTAGTGATCAAAAGGTTTTAAGGTCTCTATTGGAATCTCAAGATTCCATTTACTTGAAATGGCTATCCTCATATATCAGTACCTGGGAATATTGGAAATGTCTGAAGATAGTTTGGATTGCCACAATTGTCAATCTAGCTATGGACATCTCATACCAGATAAGGATAGGGATGCGGCTCAGTACCCAAAAACATACAGAAAAGCCCCTACAACAAACAACTGCTCAACACAAAATGTAGATAGTACCTATATATGTAACTAAGACTGACACACACTTCTTGTTGTTTAGTGCCGTCAAGTCAGTTCTGAGTCACAACAACCTTGTTTAAGGTTTCTAAGGAGTGGCTTGTGGGTGTTTATCATAGACCTTGCGAGATATGCTTAATTGAATCACCCAAATACACCATATTTTTGGTACCAAATTGAGATAGTGCATTATTGACAAGGTTAAAATTCTGTATATGTAACATGCAAGGCATTCTGGTAGTGCAGAGGTTACGAGTGGGGCTGTTAATCTTATGGTCAGTGGTTCAAAATGACCAATGGTTCCACTGGAGAAAGATGAGGCTTTCTGCTCCTGTAAAGATTTACAGCCTCAGAAACCCTGTGCAGGGTCGCTATGAGTCGAACCGACTCCACGACACACGGTCACCACCACCACCACCATTGGTCCATTAGACTAACTGATACCAAGTCTCTTCAGTGTTTATCACTCTTCTTTCTTCCGCATATAGAGAAAATAATAGTTGGACCTTACAGCTTTCAGATACTGGAAGCTATTCACCCAAGCAGGATGTAGAACACTGTCTTTGTGGACTATGGTATGTCACTTGACCATGGTGTCCCATGGAATTATGGTGCTGAGCTCTCAGAAACACCAATTTATTGCATTAAGATGTTTGAAAATATCTAGGAAGTTTTAACCGTTTTACCTGTTGCATGTTCCACCACAGAGTCTTGGTGTGGTGCTGTGGCTTAATGTGCTGGAGTGCAAAGTCATTTGAACCACAAGGTCAGCAGATCAAGCTTACCAGTCACTTAACAACAACAAAAACAATGCTCCACCACAATCATAGTTGTGTTTTCATGAAAGGTAAATATTCATGTACAAATACCCTTTAACACACACATATCTAAAAGGAACTCTGGTAGCGTAGTGGTTACGAGTTGGGCTGCTAACCTCAAGGTCAGCAGTTAGAAACTACCAGTCGTTCCACAGGAGAAAGATGAGGCTTTCTGCTCCCATAAAGATTTATAGCCTCAGAAACCCTATGCAAGGTTGTTATGAGTCAGAACCAACTCCACGGCACACCACCACCACCACCATATATTTGTGGGATATATAAATATATACATCTTTCCCTCTTTCTCCCTTACCTATTCATCCTTTCTTCTGTTTGCTCTTCTATCTTTTGTCTTCCAGCTCACTGGTTCTGCCTTCCATCACGTCTATACTACTCCTTTGCCCTTTCAGAGTATTGTCTGTTTCTGATATTCTTTTATTGATCATTTGAACCTCTTTCTGTAGGTTTTGAATTGTTTCCAATGTTGTATCTATCATATTTGATTGTTCCTGTAGCACTTTCCTGACTTCCTTATTTTTCTCAACTCCATTTTAAAGTATTTTCATACATTTTATAATCATTTTTCTGAATTCCTTCTCAGGCATTTCCAAGGCCTGCCCTCCTTCTAGAATGGAGTCCAGATCTACCTTTAGGTCATTAGTCTGAGACATTTTATTTGTTTCTGGACATGTGCTGATACGGTCATCTGATTTTGTTTCTTGGACATGGTTAGTGTTTATCTATGGCCTGAATACATAATTGAGTATGTGTTTTGATATTTTTTTATGCTTTCTGATTACTTCCAGGAAGATGTGATCCCGATGTGGGCTTCCGTTTTCACTCTTCTTATTGCTTAACTCAGAGTAACTTTCACAGGTGTTGTCTGTCTCCCTGGTATATGGCAGCTGGTATTGGTTCTTGCCTGGGTTTTGGTGTTTTATAGAGTGTGATTGTAGCTTGACTATATGGCAGCAGTTGCTAACTCTTCTGGGTAATATAGGGAGAGAAAGAGTCCCCTAAAGGTAGAAGGGGGAACATAAAACAGCCAAACAGCACCAGCAACAAAGAAACAAGAAAAAACAACAATAACAAAAACTAGACTGAATACTGCAGTCTATAGTCACAGAAAAGGGAGAGGCAGGAGAAAAGGAAAAAAAAATCTTTAGCCTAATATGACTTTAATGATATCTTGTCAGCTTCTTGCTTTCAAAGCTGCCTGAGAGATTTCAAGACGCCACTGTTGGTTGTTATGCTGTACCTCAATTTAATTTTTGGCCTGTTTTGTTTATAAACTTTCTTTCCCTCTCTCTACAGCCATACCCTGCCCTTTCCCATATCAAAAAACACCACACAAACAAACAAACAAAAAAAACCCCACGTTCATGGCCTGCTCTTGAGTTGAGTGTGCACATACGTGGTAGAAGAACCCACCAGTGGTGAGGGTGGGGGTGTCCACTCACTCAGGCTCTCCCTCTAGTCACCGGAATGGAGGTATGCAAACAGTGGGGATGCCAATGACCAGATACCAAAAAAATCAGAACAAAGCAAAACCGACAAAGTATATTGTTCATCTTTGCTCCAAGGTTCCCACAGCATTTTTCCGTGGAGTTTCTGCTCCCCCACTTGGTCTTGCCATTTGATCTCGCCCAAGATGTTGACTCCAGGCCCAGTAGCACGGCAGATTCAAAAGTACGTGATTTCTTACTTCAGCTTCAAGTTCCATTAGCTATAAGCCTTCAAACCTTTAAAATATTCCTATCTCTGTGGTTCCGAGTTTTGGAGCTCTGCCCTGGATCTGCTTTGCCTGGTATTCTGTGGTATGGCTGATGTCGGACTTCACTGCACCTCCATCCTAGCCACCATCAAGCCCCGCCTCTTCTCCCTTACCTATTTAACCAATGAATCTATACACAAAGTACTGTGGTTTCAGATTTGTGTATGTTGTTGTTAAGTGCTATTGAATCAGTCTGATTCATAGAGATCCTGTAAAGGATTTCCAAGGAGCATCTGGTGGGTTTGAATCACTGTTCTTGCAGTTCAAGCTGACTTTGTGGTCCATTGTTTATCGTGCATTGCCATACAAGGACTCCAGGTTGTGTATATATCACTATTTACCTCTATCCCCTTTAACCTCTGCATACCTCTCTATTTCTTCATTATTCTTCTGCCACCTTCCCTCTTCTTGTATATTACCCTTCCCCTTTTTATATATTGACCTCCCCATCTCCTGAGCTAATGCATGCTCTCTGGTCAGTTAATTATTTTTCCCCTATCTACTAGTGTAGCATTGTATGATAAACACTAGGCAGAAAAGTTGGTTTGTATTGCAAAGTTGGCAGTTTAAACTCACCAGCCATTCTTCAAAAACCCTATACTGGGCTGCTGAGTTAGAACTGACCGGATGGCACTTAATAGCAACACCACCAACAACCCACCCCTGGCAACCATCAAAAAATGTTTCTTTTAGTGTGGAAAACTTTTCTTAAGCTTTGACAATAATGATCTTATACAATTTTTGTCCTTTTGTGTTTGATTAATTTCACTCAATATAATGCCTTCTGGCTTCAACCATGTTATAAATTATTTCACAGATTCCTGGTTATTCTTCACCGTTGCATAGCATTCCATTTTGTGTATGTATCAAAGTTTCCTTTATCCATTATTTCACTGACATGTACATAGGCTGTCTCCAGCGTTTTGCTATTGTGAATAGGGCTGCAATGAACATCAGTGTGCACAGATCTACTCGCTCATATTTTTTGTATGTATATACCAAGTAAGGAATCGCTGGGTCATAAAGTATTTCTTTTTCCAACTTCTGAGAAAGTGGCATACTGTTTTCCAAAGTGTTTGAACCATTTTACAACCCCATCCACAATATAGGAGAGTTCCAATCTGTCTACACCCTCACCATCATTTGTTTGTTTGTTTTTTTGAACTTCACTGTTAATGCTGATATGAGATGATCTCTCATTGTTGTTTTGATTTGCATCTCTTTAATTGCTAATGTCTTAGTATGACACTGTAGAATATGCACAGGACTGCTAATGACAAGATTTCAAACCCACCTCAGAACCACTATACAGGGTGATGATGAGTCAGAACTTAACATCAACTGTTACGTGTTGATGGCACTTAACAACAATGACTAATGATTGTGAACATTTCTTCATATATTTGTTGACTGCCTAATATCTTCCTTGGTGAAGTGTCTGTTCATGTCCCATCCCCATTGTTTTATTGTTTTTTTGTTTTTTTTTTTTTTATCTTTTTCGTGTAGAGGTTTTGCAGTTTTCTATAAATTTTAGATGTTAGTTCCTTGTCTGATACATCATTGCAATTTTTTTTTCTTTCCCCAGTCTGGGGAAGGATCCCTTATTTCCCTTTTGTCAAAATTGACATTCATGACAATTTGTGGTGTCCTGGTTTGGTGCTGTGGTTTGGTGCTGTAGGATAAGAACTGGACTGTTAACCACAAGGTTGGTAGTTCAAACTTGCCAGTCGCTCCTCAGAAACCCTATACATGGTTTCTATAAATCAGAACTGACTTTGTAGCACAACAACAACAATGATAATTTATAACCAAAAGTCCACGTGCTTACTGATCAACTCACTCTAATCACCATTGGCCATAGTTAATGCAAATACCATATTATACCTTTAAATGAGTTTTGGTAATAAAATAGCACCCAGTGATTCATTTTTCCATGTGATTTCAATTTTGAAATATGGAAAGCATTGTTTTTCTAAGACAAAAATGTCACAGAGAAAAAATACACTATCAGTGTGTAGGATAAAACCAAACAGTAAAGATTAAAAAAAGTTCTGAAGCCTGACCTTGCAGATATCCTCACAACTGTCAATGTTCCACTCAGACAAGGTATAATGGCTGACATTAAACCATGCTCAAGTCCCATTACTACTTATAGATTTCAAAATTGCTAGCCAATGACATGGAAGAGAACCTGTGGATCTACATGTAGGACACAAAGATAAAAATTGTGTGAACGATGTAATTAACACAGAAGGAGAGGGTTTGAGGAATAATGTGGAGAGCTGGTGGGGCTCAATGCAAAGCATCAGTTATTAGCAATAAAATGAAAAAGTTTACTGTGGTCCTTCAGATTTCCATGGAATATTGCCAATAGGGATAATGAAACCAGCTTAAGCGTTCAGCTTTTCATTGTTTGCTATTCACACTATGTTTTATTTCCTTTTTATGTTCTATAATTATGAAGCCAGCATCCAGTAAAACAGGAAAACACACAGTGAAGTATTTGGCTTATATTAGTTAACAAAAGAAACACTATTGGATTTCCCCCTTCCTGCTCTGTTAATCATTTGTTGTCATTAACTGTTGTCATTACTGGTTCCCTGTCATCCTGAGTTCTGATCATTGTGATTCATATGGTTTTCACTGGCTGATATTTAGAAGTAGCTATCAAGGCTTGGTATCTTAGACCTCCTTAGTCTGAAAGCTCCACTGAAACTTGTTTATCATCATAGCAACACAGAAGCCTCCAATGGCAATCTGCTGGTGGCTATGTGTAAGTTGCATTGGTCAGGAATGAACCAGAACCTCCTGCGTGGAGAAAGATTAGTTTAATATGGAATCACCACTGCCCACATCCTGTTCATCTCTAGCAAATTTATAACTAATAGCTCTACCAACTCCCTTAAATATTTAGGTTTGTTCCATTAAGATTTCTGCTTTCTGTTAAGTAAAAATGTCTCGTTCCCCTCAGCCATTGGTTCTATTTTTAATGATTAAGTCATATGATGGAGTCTTGGTGGGATGCTACGAGTTAATGTGTTGGACTGCAAAGTCAGTTTGAACCACAAGGCCGGTGGTTCAAGCTTACCAGCTGCTCCTTGGAAATCCTATATAGGTTCACTATGGGTCAAAATCAACTCAACAGCACTTCACAACAAGAACAAAGTCATATAACAGTGATTAAGGAATTTAAAGTGAAGGCCATATTCCTGTATTATCTTGTCTTTTAACTAAGCGTTTCTCTTCATTGTGATGTGTCCAATTTCCTCACTCTTTTAGCCACACTCCCCTCAAATTTCCCGGTAGTTCAGATTTTCTTAAAAGAGACATTTACAGAATGAAAAGAAATGTTTTTAGTGTGGTATAGAGCAGGATTTCTTAACTTAAAATGCATTCAAATCACAGGGAGATCTTGTTACAGTGTACATTTGACTTAGAGGTGGGGTGAGGCACACCATTTCAAATACACATCTATGATGCCAAAGTGGCTGTTTAGTCAACAACTATTTGAGTATTAAGGTCCCAGGAATATAGCTACAGATATTTTATCATTCTCCTTACTCTAACACCTATAAACCAGTTAATGCAGTATCAGAAGGTCAGTGCATGGGAAGAGACCCTTCATCTGCCCTAGAGTCTGGGAAGATGACACATCTTCATATATCCAGTCATTTGGTTTTAACCATGAAGTCGATCCTCAAGAACATAAACCTCACATACATCTCACCAGTCTTAATTACCTAAGGCAGCTCTTTGTAGGTAGCTGGATTGCAAGGTCAGTTTGAACCATAAGGTTGTGGGTCTGAACCCACCAGTCACTCCTCAGAAACCCTATACAGGGTCGCTATGGGTCAGAACAAATTTGACGGCACTTAACAACAACAACAACAACGCCATCTCCCATAACTGTTTTCTTTGCCATGTGTGTCAATTCACTGTGAAATCTCAAACCTGATCTGACTTCCTGAACTGGCCTACTATTGCCAAGGAATAGTAACCCTACACTCTCAGGTATTTGATGCATTTGAGTTATGGTGTTGGAGGAGAATGTTGAAAGAACCATGAATGGCAAAAGAACAAATAGACCTGTGTTGGAGGAAGTAAAGCCAGAGTAATCCTTGGAAGCCAGGCTGGCCAGACTTCATCTCTCATACTTCAGCCATATTGTCAGAACGGATGAGTCACTGGAAAAGGATATTATATTAGGTAAAGTGGAGCTTCAGAATAAAAGAAGAAAGCCCCCAGCGAGATGGATTAGCAAAGAGGCAGCATCAATGGAGTCAAGTGTAGCAATGATTGTGTGATTGGCCCAGGACCGGGCAGTGTTTTATTCTGTTATGCAAGGGTCACTATGAATCGGTGCCATCTCAATGATACCTAACAACAACAACAACAACTCTCAGGTGGTCAAGAAATAGCTTTTAAAATGTTTTTCTTATTAAAATACATGAAATGGAGTTTTATTAGTAATAGATTGTAGTCATATACAGCATATTTAATTTATTCTTAATGAAAAAAAATTTAAAGTAACAACCTGGGGGCTCTGAATAATAGTCTCTGAGAACATTACCTTCGTCTACAAAGGTAATCCTACTTCAGTGAATAGTGACAAGGATCTTAAAAGCTCGTAAGCAGCCATCTACAGTGCAACTTGGCGCTGTGGATTAATGCACTACACAGCAAAGTTGGTTTGAACTGCAATGTTGGTGGTTCAAGCTCACCAGTCACTCGTTGGAAACCCTCTACAGTATCACTATGGGTTGGAACCAACTCGACGACACTTAATAACAACAATGACAGAGCGCAACTATTGGATAGAAGAATGATGAAAATCAAAGATGCATGGAAACTATCCAATGGACTAATGGGCTATAGGTACAGCAGCCTCCACAATGTTGAAATGAGAAGAACTAGATGGTGCTCAGCTATTACAACCAACTCCTCTGAAAGGGATCACACTAAAAGGTCTTGGACAGAGTAGGAGAAAAATATGGAACAAAACTCTAATTAAAAAGACCAGGCTTACTGGTCAGATAAAGACTGATGTTGTTGTTGTTGTGAAGTGTCATCGAGTTGATTCCGACCCATAGCGACCCTGTATAGAGTTTCTGAGACTCTGATGATGAGTCTGAATCACCGACTTTGGAGTTCAAATGACTTTGCATTCTGGCGCATTAACCCACAGTGCCACACTGAGCCCCTCAAACTATGATCATTAGTCACCCTTCATGTCTAGACATGAATTCAGCCCCATGACTCAATTTTCAGCCAAGCAATAGACAGATCTGTTAAGGAAACAATGACATGAGAGAGTTATATATATTGTAGAACAATCTGAGATCTAAAGAGCAGCATTTACCCAAGTACAAAGTTCAGAAGGGCTAAGAAAGAGGAAGGGGTGGTAAAAACAGGAAACACAGGAAGTGAGCTCTGTGGTGCTTCATTGTGGTGTTGCCATCAACGCGGTGAAGCAGAATGTGCCTAAATTGTTGAATGGAAAACTGATCTGCTCTGTGAATTTTCACCCAATTCCCAAGACAAAGAAGAAGAAGAAAAAAAAGATTTACAGCTTTGAAAACCCTGTGGGACAAGTTGTACTCTGTCCTAGAAAGTCAAGGAAAGAAGCCTTGGTAGTGTATTATGAGCTGGACTGATTACCGTAAGGTCAGCGGTTCAAATCTACTTGTCACTACAAGGGAGAAAGATGAGACTTTCTGCTCTCATAAAGATTGGCAGCCTTGATAACCCTATGTTGTTGTTAAGTCATGTCAAGTCAAGTCAGTTCTGACTCATAGCGACCCTATATAGGGTTTCCGAAGAGCAGCTGGTGAGCTTGAACTGCTGACCTTGCAGTTCAAGTCAACCTTCCTGTCTCGCAACATTAACCCCCAGCGCTATACCAGGACTCCTAGAAACCCTATAGAGCGTCACAATGGGTTGGAACTGACTCAGTGGCATATAACTACCACCACCACCATAGTGTCTGTGAGTCAGATAAAGAAAAATAATAATATAACAGTAATCAGAGTCTGCAAATTATAAATTTAAAATAGATACACTGAAGCTGAGGTTTGCTGATGTCTGCAGGATATTCACATGTATGATTGTTAAGGGTTAGTGTCAATGTGATAGGGCTTGGATTCTCAGGGTTTCAGCAGTTAAGACATAGCATCCCTCCTAATGAGATCTAATGTAATTACTCTCCCCATGATGTGATTTGATGTGACCAACCCTGATCTGATGCAATTATCATTTGTGTTATAAATCCTCACTTCTAGGGCTGGATGCCATCTACAGGGTTAAATTATATCATAAATCAATTTTTTTTGCAATATAAAAGAGGCTAAATAGGCAAACAGATTTCAGAGGGGCCTAGAAGCAGGGAGGAGAGCAAGGAGTGGGGTGTATACTTTGGTCCTGGGATCCTTGTACAGTGAGACTCCTAGATCCAGGGATGCCAAGACATATGGGGATCTGTAAAGAATTTTAGGCCTACAGATGCTAAAAGAAGACAAGGACTTTGTCTAGAGCTGGTGCTCTGAATTCAGACTTCTAACCTCCTAAAATGTGAAAGACTAGCTTTCTGTTTGTTCAATGTATCCACTTTGGTATTTCTATTATAACAGCACTAGATAATTAAAACAGTGTGGCTTGCTAGAAATGCTTTATCTTTGCTCTAGCCAAAAAACAAAACAAAACAAAAACAGTTCTAAAAACAAACAAACAGAAAACAACAGTGCAAAATACTGGCAGTAGTTGTCCATGAAGATTATGAGTGAGGAGTAGAATACTCAACCTTCCACATTATACCAAGACTGCAGGGCTTCTCAGGATGTGGGAACTTCAGAGCTAAGACTAGATGAGTCTGAAGCCCAGTCAGAAAAGAAACTGAGACAGTTAGTCACAGTTTAATATAACTGGAACCTGGCATCTTCCTATAAAGCCCAGGGCTGTTAAAGAAAATCCCTAAAGGTGATGTTGTCCTTGAAAAGGGTTTGCATAGTTGAGACAGCTGTTTTCTAGATTTCAAAGGGCAAAGGAAAATATTTTAATGAAATGCGAAAACATTTGGAATTAGGAAACTGAAAGGAAAGAACACTCGCAGTTCTCAAGCTGAAAATACTGAAAAACAAATTATGTCTCTAGTTGCAAGAGTGATGAATTCATAGGTTAAAAAATTGAATGAAACAAGAATAATGAAAAGGAGATTTGGAAGAAATGTATATGCACTGCACCCAAAATAATTGGTCTAGACTCCTCCACTTCAAGGGGTAACATATAATCAAGAACCATGAATATAAAGAAATTCAAGTTGGTAAAGAACAAAGCTCCAGAAATTGATGGAATACCAATAGAGAGGTTTTAACAAATGGCTGCAAACTGTCCAACCAACTGGAAAAGACCCATATTTGTGACCATTCCAAAGAAAGGTGATCCAACAGAATGTGGACATTTTCAAACTACATCATTACATCATGTGCAACTAAAACTTTGATGAAGTTTATTAAAAAATGTTTCCAAGGAACTGGCATAAATTTAAGCTGAATTCCGAAGAGACTGTACAGTGAGAGACATTACTGATTTTGTCAGAGGGATCTTGGATGAAAGCAAAGAACCAAAAAGATACTCACCAGTTTTCGTTTTTTGACTATGCAAAGGTATTTGATGTTCTTGATCACAACAAATTATGGATAGCCTTGCAAGGAATGGGAACTCCAAAACAATTAATTGTGCCCAAGCAGACATGTATATAGGCCAAAAAATAGTCGTTTGAAAAAAAACAAGAGGACACCACCTATTTTAAAATCAAGAAAAATGTGTACCAGCATTGTATCTTTTCACCAAACTAATTAACTCTGCATGCTGAGCAAATAATCTGAGAAACTTGACTATATGAAGAAGAAAAACCTGCACTATGCAGATAATACAACCTTGGTTTGTGGACTGTAAGCATTTACTTATGAATATCAAAAACTACAGCCTGCAGTAAACACAAAACCGAAACAAAAAGAAAACAAAAGCCCTCCTGTTACTGGACCAAAAAGAAACATCATGACAGTGAAAATCTTGAAATTGTCAAGGGTTTCATTTTACTTGGATCCATGATCAACACCCATGGAATCAGAAGTCAAGAAATCAAATGATGTTTCCATTCGCAAATCTACTGGAAAAACAAAACAAAACAAAACAAAAAAACCCACCAAAAACTAAATAAAATAAGAAACACACACACAAAGGTATTTCTTTGAGGACTAAAGTACACCTGACCCAAGCTATGGTATTTTCAACCACCTCTTATGAATGCGAACAATGGTCAATGAATAAAGAAGACCTAAGAAGAGTTGAAAGGTCGGCACTTCAAGCTCACCAGCTGCTCCTCGGAAACCCTATACAGGGTCGCTGTGGGCCGAAACCAACTTGACGGCACTTCAAAACAACAAAAAGGAGTTGATAAGGAGATCTGGTAGCTTAGTGGTTACGAGTCAGGCTGCCAACCTCAAGATCAGCAGTTCAAAACTACCAGCGGTTCCGCAGGAGAAAGTTGAGGCATTCTGCTCCTGTAAAGATTTACAGCCTTGGAAACCCTGTGCAGGGTCACTAGGAGTCGGTACTTAACAACAACAACAACAAGAGTTGATGTAGTTGAATTATGGTCTTGGCAAGGAATATTTAATATACCAGGATTGCCAGAAGGGCCAACAAATCTGTCTTAGAAGTACAGCTGGAATCAACTTTTGAAGTGAGAATGATAAGACTTTATCTCATGTACCTTGGGCATGTTATCAAAATGGATCAGTTGCTGATGGACATCAAGCTTGTGAAAGTTGTTGTTGTTAAGTGCCTTCGAGTTGGTTCCGACCCATAGCGACCCTGTACAGGGTTTCCGAGGCTATAAATCTTTATGGGAGCAGAAAGCCTCATCTTTCTCCCACAGTAGAGAGAGTGAAAAAGAGAAAGATGCTCAAGGAACTAGATAGACACAGTGACAAACAATGGGCTAAACAGAGCAACAATTATGAGGATAGCAAAGGCCTACAGAGTGTTTTGTTCTGCTGGACATCAGATCACTGAAAGTCACGAAGGAATTGATGGCATCTGACAACAAAGACCTTCTAGCAAATTGGGTACTTGTTCTATTACACTGTGTTCATTGCTGTTCAGGGCTAGGCACAGCAGAATAACACCTTTTTCATAAAGAACCAGACTCTATCCTTTTCTGTAGTGTTAGCCATGGCAGTCATTGGTTAGTAATTATTTACCCAATTTACCCATGTGCAACTGCAAACATTTATTAAAGTATTTGCAAAAAAATAAACCATAAAATAAAATGCAAGTTGTAGAATTCAGAGAAATACATTTCTCTAACCAATATTGCTTCCTTAGGAAATTAAAAGTTCCTCTTGGCAACATTCACTGTACCAAAATATTCTCTGGAAATACCATTCAAAACCCAAGCATTACATTTTTAAAGGAAATAGCATGTCCCAATGTAACATCTATAATTTAGGAAACAGGACTCTCTTAAAAATCAAAGTTTAGGTACAAAGTCTGTTCTGAAAGAGAAAAAAATCAATATATTATGGTTCTGGTGTGGTGCTGCGGGCTAATGAGCTGGATTGCAAGGTCAGTTTAAGTCACAAGGTTGACAGTTCAAAAGCTGCTCCTTTGAAACCCTATACAGGGTTGTTATGAGAGTCAGAACCAACTCGTAGGCACTTAACAACAACAACATAGTGCCAAATGGGGAATCCTGGTGTGGCACTGTAAGATAAATGCTATGGGTTGCTGTGTGTTGGAACCGACTTGATGGCATTTAACAATAATGCTAAAGGATGTGGAGCTGCCGGATAAGAACTGCACTGATAACTGCCAGGTAGATAGTTCAATACTACCAGCTGCTCCTTGGAAACCATATACATGGTTGCTATGAGTTGGAACTGACTCAACAGCACTTAACAACAATGCAAGTGGAAAAGACAGTACTGGTTCAACCGTAAAATTCATGCCTAGGTTGATTTTCGAGTCCTGGTGTGGCACTGTGGGTTAATGCACTGGATTGTGAGGTTGGTTTGAAACACAAGGTCGGCGGTTCAAGCTCACCAGTCATTCCTCAGAAACACTATACAGGGATGCTATGAGTCAGAAATGCGTTGATTTTAGCCAGTGCATCTCATCAGCGGCATACCACCCATCTGTTACTGGAAGCTTAAATGTTAACTAAAATGCTGACTGCATGGCACAGGGTTTCTAGACTAAGGCTGAACAAGAAGACAAGTCTGGGTATTTACTTTTGAAAAATCAGCTAAGGAAAATCCTATGTATCACTTAGGTCTGATCGCAAACCAATCATGGTGCAGAATTGATCACTGTGTCATACCATTCTGTGTAGGTTTCCATGATTCCAGGGCTGATTGATGGCAGCTAACAACATGTCAAACAGATGAAATTCAAAGTGCTTAGTGTGACTCTTAAAGTTGACCTGGCAATAAACATCCAAGGTGCCTTCATCATCTCTTGGGAAACACTTTCCATTGCTGTCAAATAGCTCATCATCTGTTCTGACGCTGCTAGCACTGTGTCTTGCAAATGTTCTTTTCAAGTGCCTTTGAGTTGTGTCTCTCTCAAAGCAACCCTATACAGACTCAAACTAACACCATTCTCACAATTGTTATGTTTGAGCCCATTGTTCCAGCCATTGGGGTCTTTCTCTTTTTCTCTGACCTTTAGCTTTACCAAAAAGGAGCCCTGGTGGCATACTTGGCTGCAAACCACAAGGTCAGCAGTTTGAATCCACCAGAAGCTCTGTGGAAGTAAGATGGGGTTTTCTGTCCTGTAAAGATATGCAGCTTCAAAAGCCCTACACCATGTTGTTGTCTATTTAGAACTGACTCAATGGCACACAAGAGTTACTTTACCTAATATGATGTATTTTCTCACATACTGGTCCCTTCTGATAACAGCTCATTTCCAGTTGTGTTTTGAGTGTCTTCTAACCTGAGGCACTCATCTTCTGACAATATTCTGGTGCTATTCATTATGGTTCAATATTCAGTACTCTGGTGCGATCTGACGTTGTTCCATTGTTCTTCATAAGGTTTCAGTGGCTAAACATTCAGAAGTAATCTGTGTCTCCTTCCTAGGCTATTTTAGTCTGGAAGTCCTGCTGAAACTTGTCTACCATGAGTAAATCTTCTGTTATATAAAATACCAATGGCATAGCTTCCAGCATCATAGTAACTTGTAAGCCCTACGCTATGATTGAATAACAAACTGACAGATGAGTTACGGGTTTTGCCCATAGAATCCTTTAAAATTGCAAGGCAAGGTGTTTTGTTTTTTTAGTCCTTTTAGCTTGAGAAATGATGAGCATGCTCTTCCTTTCTGTGTTTATTTTGCTTTGTTTTTAAGTCTAGGTTTTTGCACATTTTATTGTGGCAATATATTCCAGGACTCCATTTCTCTTTCTGGATTTTAGTGTTTCGTTGGAATCCTGGTGTGGTGCTATTGGATAAACACTGGGCTCCTAACCACAAGGTTAGCAGTTCAAAGGCATCAGCTGATCCTTGGAAACTCAATATAGGGTTACTGTTGGAACAGACTTAAAAGCACTTAAAACATCAATAACAAGTATTCTATTGTATGTATGTACTACATTTTGTTTATACCTTCATCTGTTGATGAACATTTAAGTGGTTTCCATCTTTGCATCAGTTGGTTGAAAGATATCAATTTGTCTAGTATCAATTCCGCAAGCCTTGTTCTTTGCCAATGCCATCAGTGCACCATGAACTTCTTTCTTCAGTGCCATTGGCTCTTCATCATACGCTGCCACTCGAAGATTGAACATTGACCATTTCTTTCAGGTACAGTGATTCTGTGTATTCCTTTTGTCTTCTTTTGATGCTGTCTGCATGATTCAATATTTTATCCATTGTAGTGGTGGTGGTGGGGGTACGCTATTGAGTCAGTTCCGATTCATAGAGGCCTCTATAGGGTTTCTGAGGCAGTTTATCTTGACAGAGCCTCATTTTTCTTTCATCGAGCAGCTGGTAGGTTTGAACAGCTGACTCTTCAGAGAGCAGCCTAACACATAACTATTGTGTTACAACGGCTCCTTACACCCATGGTGGTGGTGGTAATAATGTACCATGGAGTCGGTTCCAACTCATAGTGACCCTGCATAGGGTTTCTGAGGCTGTAAATCTTTGCAGGAGCATAAAGCCTTATCTTTCTCCTGCAGGATGGCTGGTAGTTTCAAACTGTTGACCTTCAGATTAGCAGTCCCATTTGTAACCACTATGCTACCAGAACTCCCTCCTTATATCCATAGAAGCCTTCAATGTTGCAAATAAAGTTTTAATTTCTTACTTCAGTTATTTGAGAAATGCTGATCATGTTCCCCCTTTTGATTTTCTATTATAAATGCATGAGTGTTAAAAAAAAAAAAATCACTAAAATGAATAGAAAGAAATGCTGTTAACTGATGGTACATGAAGGGGATTCACCATTGTAATGAAAAAAGTATATGATTTGTTGAATGTAAAACTGATGATCTGTCCTGTAAACTTTCACTGAATTATAATAAAAACTTTTTAAAAAAGAGGAAGTCCTGATGTGGATAAGCACTGGACCACAAGATCTGTTTGAACCACAAGGTTGGTGGGTAAAACCCCCAGCTAGTCATCAGAACCCTCATTCAGGGATAAAAAAAAAAGACATATTTGACTTTGTCTTCTCGAGCTGCCCTTTGTTCAGCTCTTTTACTTTCTTATTTCTCCCATTTGCTTTAGCATCTCTCTGCTGTAGAGCAAGTTTCAAAGTCTCTTCAGACATCCATTTTGGTCTTTTTCTTCTCGCTTGTCTTTTTAATGACCTTATGCTTTCTTCCTGTATGATGTTCTTGATATCATTGCACAACACTTCTGATCTTCTGTCATTAGTGTCTAATGCATCAAATCTCTTCTTGAGATAATTTCTAAATTCAGGTGATTATGTTTAAGGCCAAGCTTGTACTTTCATGAACTTGTTTTAATTTTCTTTAACTTCAGCCTGAATTTACATATGAACAATTGATGATTAGGATTCTTCCATAGTCTGTTCCTGGCCTCGTTTTGGCTGATTATATTGAGCATTTCCAGCTTCTCTTCCCACAGATGTAGTCACTTTCATTTCTATGTATGCTATCTCTGGCGAGGTCCATGTGCATAGTGGTCTTGTATGTTTTTGTTAAAAGATATTTGCAATGAACAAGTCATTGTTCTTGCAAAATTCTATCATGTGATCTCCAGCATTATTTTTCTCACCAAGGCCATGTTTTCCAACTACTGAGCTTCCTCTTTGTTTCCAACCTTTGCGTTTCAATCACCAGTATATCTTGATTGCATGTTTGCTCAATTTCAGACTGAAGAAGTTTTTCAATTTCATCATCTCTTGTTTTAGTGCCCTGCCAACAAATGAAGATCCCAAAAGCATTACTCCATTTGTGTCATCATGGTCAAGTTTACCTTGACTTAGCAGCTTTCCTGCTCATATTTTGAGTGCCTTCCAAACACAGGGGTTTAGCTTCTCACATGATATCTGACAATATTCTGGTGCTAATGCATCATGTTTCAATATTCAAACTTCTGGTGCTACCTGAGAGTGTTCCACCGCTATTCATAAGATTTTCTGTGGCTAAGCATTCATAAGTAATCCACCTCTCCTTCCTTCCAGTCTTTCTTAGTGTGGAAACTCAGCTGAAACTTGTACACCATGGGTGTGCACTGCTGGTATTTCAAACACCTATGGCAGAGCGTCCCGGATCACAGTAACATGCAAATCACCCCAGTATGGCAGACTGACAGATGAGTCATGGGGTGATGCCATTATGTGTCTTTAATTCAGGTTGTTGTCTGCTTTTTTTTTGTTTGTTTTCTATTCAAAGTACTCCCTTTAATAGTTTTTGTAGCATTAGTCTATTGGTTATAAATTTTCATAATTTCTGATTGTATAGGAATTTTCTAATTTCACCTTCATTTTTATAAGACAGTTTTGCTGATTAGATGATTCTTTGTTGGTAATACTTTTATTTCAAAACTTTGTATATGTCATTCTATTGTCTTGTGTCCACATGATGTCTGATGGAAAATCTGTGCTTACTCTTATTGGGACCAAATTTTAAGTGTCATTCACTTTCCTCAAGCTGTTCTCAAAATTCTTTCATTATCTTTGGCTCTGAAAAATTTTATTATGATAAATTTTGGAGAACTTCTTCTGGGGTCTAACCTTTATGCTATTTGTTGGGCTTCTTGGATGGAATTTCTCTCATCACTTATGGTAATTGGGAAGTTTTCTACTATTATATCTTCAAAAATTATTTCTACTATTTGTCTCTCTTCCTTTTCTGTAACTCCTAATATAGATATACGATTAGTTTCAATGATATCTAACAAAATCCTCAGGCTTTCTTCACTTTCATTCCATAATTTTTCTGTTTATTCTTCAATAGCTTGGTATCAAGGTATTTTCCCTTTTTTTCATGAATTCTTTCTTCAACTGATTCAAACATATTTCTGTATCATCCCATTGAGCTCTTCATTTCTGATATTTTATTGTTAAACTTCTGAATTTCTGTATGTTTTATGTTTCTCTGTTGAGTTTGTGAAAAACACAAACTTGCAGTGTTTCCCAGAATTCTTTTAGGCTATTTTCTGTGTAATCCTTGATCTCTTTGAAGACTCTAAATATCAGTATTTATATTTTTTGACCAGTAGTAACATTATCAGTTCTCCCTAAACTTCTTTGGCTGAATTGCTTGAGCCATTGTACCCTGTTTCTTTATATGATTTGTAATATATTGTATGATATGTAATTTGCAATGCTTCAGAGTTCTTTTATATATTTATACCTTTCACTATTGAGTCTATGTTGTTTGTTTTTGCCATTTTGTACTACTATTTTGCTTTTGCTTTGATATTTCTGGAGCTTAGTTTATTTCAATTTCTTTATATTTTCTGCCTCCTTTAGACTGTTTCAATTAATGTTGCTTTGTAGTAATGGATGTGCATTTTGCATATGCAGTATGATACTGCTACTAGGCTGGTCTGTGTGTGGATTTGGTAATGTCGATTGGTAGGTGGTCTTTCATCTTATAGGTGGATATGGTGGTCTTACGCTGTTAGGCATGTATGATTTATCTTAGAAGAATGCTTAAAGTACAGACAGTTCCTCTCCCTGATGTAGGCATGAAATGTGTAGTCAAGGTCATTTCACAGCTCTTGAATGATAATGTATTCTCTCTGAGTATATAAAAGCAGTTGGTACAAACTCTGAAGTGCAGGATAGACTTCCTGGAGAGGCATTAAGGATGATGTGTTCAGGCCACTTGGCTGTAGATGGGTTCACAGGGAGGAGTATCAAGTCCCTCTTAGCTGGGGCAGGGTGGCTAGGTAGAGTCCCACTTATCTGTGGGTGGTAGTTGGCCAGAGAGGGCACATGGTCCAGTTCAGCTGGGATGGATATGTGGTAGGATATATATGCAGAGAGTATGTATCTGGGATAGAATGAAGGGCATGCAGAGCCTGTCAAGGTCTGCAAAGACAGTCTGCACTTCAAGAAGGGGTAGGGTTGAGGGATGAATCATATGTGTATTATTGTGGGCTACCTGCTCCTCAGGGATGAATTTGTGACATGATTAGGTTTGTGCTATTTGGTGCAGGCTGGCTACACATCAGGGGGGAGTGAGCTGTGACTAGTCTTGTGAGTGCGCACTCCCCGCTGTTCTTCCCTTTTGTTCCATGCAAGTGTGTACTTCTGTATTTGTCTTCTGTTTCCCCCTTTTATTGTGGTTAGTTTCATTAAGTTGTTTTCAACTCATAACATAACACTTTCAGTCACGCACCACCCACAATATTGTTACTATGTTTGAAACCATTGATACGGCCACCATGACAGTCCATCTCATTGAGGGTCTTTCTCTTTTTCTCTGATCCTCCACATAACCAAGCATGATGCCCTCCTCTAGGGACTGGTCCTTTCTGACAAAGTATGGAAGACAATTCTTGTCATTGCCATTCTTGCTTGTATGGAACATTCTGACTATACTTCTTCCAACACAGATTTTGTTTATCTTCTGGCAATTCATGGTACTTTCAATATTCTTCATTAGCTTTGTAATTCAAATAAATAGATTCTTCCATGGTCTTCCTTATTCACTGTCCAACTTTTGCATGCATATGAGATGATTGGAAACATTATAGCTTGGGTCAGTACATCTTAGTGTTCTTTAACACCATAAAGAAGTCTTTTGCATCTGATCTGCTTAATAGAAAATGGAAAAAAAAAAGATGGATGAGGAATAGTGAGTTGATATTTAAACATTTTCTTTATATAGTGGTGTGAGATTAGAATGCAGAGTCAAACAGATCTAAATTTTGAATTCCAGCTCTGGTCCATAATATGTAACATTCAGCAAATTATTTTACCTTCCTGGACTTTTATTTATTAATTTCTAAAATAAGGATACTAATGTCTACCAAGTTTGGGTATTGTTGCTGTTGTTAAGTGATGTCAAGTTGGTTCTGATTCATAGCGGCCCTATATAAGGTTTCTTTACATCTCTGTGGAAACAGAGAACCTCATCTTTCTCCCATGGAGCAACTAGTGGACTTGAATCACCAACTTCATGGTTTATAGTCCAGTGTTTATCTTGTAGAACTACCATACTCCCTGTTTAGGTATGGTGGTGATAGTGGTGGAGTGCCGTAGAGTCTGTTTCTACTCATAGCGACCCTGTATAGGGTTTCCAGGACTGTAAATCTTCATCAGAGCAGAAAGCCTCATTTGTCCTCCTTGGAATGACTGGCAGTTTTGAACTACCGACCTAGAGGTTAGCAGCCCAACTTGTATCCACTGCACTACCAGATAGTAAAATGATAATAATATATGAAGTGAACACAGCAGTGTGATTCAATAATTGGTAATTATGGTCATTTCTTACATTAAAAATTGTGTCTCTTCCCCTTAAAAGACATTTATCATAACCTCAGCTATAAGATAGTCTCATAAGCATGAAAGAATGGGCAGTCACTGAAATAATTATGTGCATACATTCTCCTTCTGCCAGCTATTTCCAGTGATTAAATGTATTTGTATATGCAAATTAAAGTACTGTGTATTCATTACCTTAAATGTGTTTTTCATTAGGTAAATGAAATAATTATTGACGATGATATAAGGCTAAAAGTAAAATATTATCAAAGCAAGTTATAGGATGGATTGTTAAAGCTTGTTTCCCCTAAATATGGTATCACTTCTGCTTTTGACTATGTTGTTGTTGCTGTTAAGTACCATGGAGTCGGTTCTGACTCATAGCGACCCTGTA
>NW_006408716.1:466790-469449 GCF_000296735.1 Chrysochloris asiatica | reverse complement strand
TCAACAATTTTTGTCGGTAACTGCACTGACCTATAAACAAATTCTATTAAAATGATGGTTCTACTAGGTACACTAGAGTTGTGATTTTAAATTATTTAAATTCCATTTGTGTTAGAGATGCATCATGATTTTACCTTCTATTTTTGACTTCAGAGTAAGATAGAGATGAAGACACATCTAGAAAAACATCCCTCTTTGGAAACAGAATCCCATATAAACTCAAAACAACAACCATGACAACAAAAACTCAACATTATTTATCTGCAGAACATTCCCACCAAACAGATTTCAATACCTCCCAAGTGTTATTTAAAAGATTAGAATAGCTGCATTCTCTCTTATCTCTCACAATAAATAGGACATTTTTATTTTTCCCTACTGATTTGATCTCAACCTAAACACACGTTCATTTATTTTTCTTCTTATTAAAACAAACCAGTAAAACCCTAATCTGATCCCCTTCTTTCCCCAGATGAATGTCCCAGTTCTTTCCTGACAATTTTCTATACACTTTCACATCCACACTTGACTCCTTGTTCATGTTTTTTTTTTTTTTTTTTTTACTAGTCTCAGGTTTCTCAGAACAGAGTACACTTGGTACCTCCAATTCCCCACATCTCAGTCCAGAGCTCATTTATGCTACCTCTTCTTTTGCACCTTCCTACTGTTTAAACCAAGGAGCTCTAGGAGCGTAGTGGTTATGAATCAGGCTGTGAACTGCAAGGTCAGCAGTTCAAAACTACCAGCTGTTCCACTGGAGAAAGGTGAGGCTTTCTGTTCCTGTAAAGATTTACAGCCTCGAAAACCCTGTACAGGGTCGCTATGAGTCGGAACTGACTCCACGGCACATAACAACAACAACAACTGTTTAAACCGTCTCTCCTTTAATGAAGTAGTCTGATTGAAGAAATGTATTAGTCATGGTTCTCCTGATAAATAGAAAGAATGATTGATTGATTTTGAGGAATTGTTGTTAAGTGCCATCAAGTCGGTTCTGACTAACAGCAACCCTGTGTAGGAAGGATTTACAAGGAGAAACTGAAGAGTTTGAACTGCTGACCTTATGGTTCAAGTTGATTTTGTGGTCCAGTGATTACCTACAGCACCACCCATGACTCCAATTAAGGAATTTGTTCAAGAAATTATGGAACTAGCAAAACCATATGGAGTCAACAACACTGAGCAAGACCAAAGCCCTTAAGTCAGATGGCAGGCTGGACACCCCAGTAATCTTGTGTCTCAAATAAGAAGACTATGCAGTAAGCTGGAAATTCTGGTGAAATAATCTATTTAAAGTCTTGAGGAAGCCTTAGTTTTTACTCTTAAGGTCTTTATTGGATAAGAGTTACCTCATTAGGGTAATCTGTTTATTTTAAGGCAAACAGATTTTGTTTTTGTTTTTTTAAGTGAATCACATGTAAACAACTTAAGTAGTAAGATTCTTTCTACCACTCATCTATTAATTTGTTTTCCTGAGGTGCCTTGCCTGTTGCTGTGATCCTGGAAAATATGCTTCTGGTATGTTAAATACCATCAGGGTCATACATAATGGACACGTTACACTGGAGCTTCCAGACTAAAACAGAATAGGAAGCAGTAGAAGTAGACTGCTTCTGAATGTGTTAACCACTGAAAAGCTTATGAATAGCAGTGGGACATGGTTAGATATGGTACTGGAAGATGAGACCCTCAGGTTAGAAAGAACTCAAATTATGACTGGGCGAGAGCTGCTTCCTCCAAGTAGTGTTGACCATAATGACCTGAATGAAGTAATGCTTTGAAAACCTTCATTTTCTCATATGGCAATACTCAAATTGGGAAGAAACAGCTGCAAACATCATTAGTAACTAGAACATGGAATATACAAAATATGAATCTAAGAACATTGGAAGTTGTCAAAAATGAAATGGAATTAATAAAAAATCAATATCCTTGGCATTAGTGTACTGAAATGGACAGGTATTGGCTATTTTAAAGCAAATACTCATGTGGTGTACTATACTGGGAATGACCAGTTTAAGGGAAATCCCATCACATTCATCATCAAAAAGAACACTGTAAGATATATCTTTAAGTACAAGGCTAAGTGATAGGATAATATTCATCTGCCTACAAGGAAGAGCACCTAATACCACTATTATTTAAAGTTACGCACCCACCACTAAAACCAGTGATAATGAAATTGAAGAAGTCTATCAACTTCTTCAGTCTGAAATTGATCAAACATACAATCAAGATGCATTGCTAATTAGTTGTGATTAGAATGTGAACGTTTGAAATAAATAGGAAAGATCAATCATTGTAAAATATGGCCTTGGTGATAGTGTATGCTGGAGATCACATGATAGACTTTTCAAGATCAATGTCTCACTTATTAATTGGGAATACCCTTTTTAAACAGTATAATAGATGAATATACACATGGACTTCACCAGATAGAATACACAAGTATCAAATTGACTACATCTGTGGGAATAGATGGTGGAAAAGCTCAGTATCATCAGCCTGAACAAGGCGAAGGACAGACTGTGGAACATACCATCAATTGCTCATGGGCAAGTTCAGGCTGAAGGTAGAGAAAATTAAGACAAATGTTGTTGTTAAGTGCCGTTGAGTTGGTTCTGACACATGGTGACCCTGTATAGGGTTTCCGAGGAGC
>NW_006408716.1:444115-463925 GCF_000296735.1 Chrysochloris asiatica | reverse complement strand
CAAAAAGGGAAAAACACGCTCAGCATATCTCAAGCTGAAAGGACTGAAGAAAAAAAATCAAACTTCAATTTGCAATATTGAAGGATTCTATGGGCAAAATGGAGTTCTAGTAGCAAATTGGATTATAAATCGAATTGCTAATTTCCAAGGGCAGTAGTTCAAATCTACCAGCTGCTCTGTGGGAGAAAGATGAGACTTTCTTCTCCCATAAAGATTGTTGTTGTTAAGTGCTGTTGAGTCAGTTCTGACTCATAGCAACCCTGTATAGGGTTTCAGAGGAGCGCTTGTTGAGATTGAACCATGATCTTGCAGTTCAAACCGACCTTGCAGTCCAGCACATTAATCTATAGTACCACACTAGGGCCCCCCATAAAGATTATGGCCTCAGAAACTCTATGAGTATGAACTAACTCAATGGGGCACAACCACCATTACTACCACCATGGGCAAAGTATTGACTCATGCAGAAAACATCAAAATAAAATAGAAGGAAAACACAGTCACTGTATCAAAAAAAAAAAGAAACGGTTGATGTGCAACCATTTCAAGAGGTAACATACTGCACTGAAGACATTAGGAAGATTTGCTGGACAAGACCTCTTTAAAGTTAAGTGATTTTAGTTTTATAACTAAGGTGCACCTGACCCAAATACATATATATATATATATATATATTTCGATTCCTCATATGCATGTGAAAGATAGAATAGTGAAGACTGGAGAAAAATCGATGCATTTGAATTATAGGGTTGGAGAAGAATATTGAAAGAAATCATCCACTATGTTCCTTTCCAGACCTGATTCAGAGCTGACCATATGTACCCATCAGTTGTTAAGTGCTCTTGGTTCAAACTCATAAGAAACCTGTATTTGGTTTTTAAGGAGTGGCTGGTGAGTTTGAACCTCCAGCCTTGTGGTTCAAACTAACCTTGCTGTCCAGGGCTTATTTTACAGTGCCACGTGAGTAAATGCTATGTTCCTTTCCTTTCTTCCCTATTGGAAGGGATAGGTCTATTATAGTTGTACGGTCTCTGTGTCTCCGACTAAGTTTTGATGTATGTATAACCAGCCTTTCATATGAAGAGGAAACAAAGAATTGTATTCACAAAGGCTCCTTTACCTGAACCTGATTTAAATGATGAGATCCTGGTCTTCAAGCTATTTTATAATAGGATGAGACTCTAGGGCTCTTGGATGAGGTGAGTATATTTTACATGTTGTTGTTGTGAAGTGCCATCGAGTCGATTCCCACCCATAGCGACCCTGTATAGAGTTTCCGAGGACCAGTTGGTGAGCTTGAACCACTGACCTTGTAGTTCAAATGGCTTTACAGTCTGACACATTAACTCACAGCACCACAAGGAGAAATGTAAATAATATATGGCCAGAACTTAAGCTGATGTGAATTAAAAATGGCCACACATTTTTTGAGACAACTGCCATTGAAAAGTGAGATTATTTTCTCCCCCCCTCCTTAATATGTACAGCCTGTGACTAGTTTGATAACTATAATATCACAAAGAAAATGCTTCTATGTCCATATGGTTGATAGATTTCTAAGATTACTCCTGAGTTTCAGCTTCCTAGTATCTGAGGGTATAGAATCCCTTTTCCTTAACTGTGCATGATTTGTGAATATGGTGGCATGTCACTTTCATGACTTTGCTATATAATTTGGGGGAAGGGTTTTGAAGATATAAAGAAGACCATAAATTAGTGTCTTTTGAATTAATACAAAAGATTATACTTGCAGAGCCTGAAATAAACAGATGAGCCTTAAAATGGGCTGGGCCATACTTGTAAGAAGAGATTAAAAGTATGAGAGGAATTCTCATGCTTGCATTAAAACAAGGAACTAAACTGTGAGAATTTCTTTGGGAGGGACCATGAGTCACAGAACTATGAGTCTCTAGAAGCTGAAAGTTGCCCCTAATGAGATTAACAAGAAAACCGGAACCTTAGTTCTACAAACACAAAGAAGTAAATACTGATGACAACTTGAAGGATCAGAGAAGAGGATCTTCGGTTTTAAAAGAGACCCTTGCTCAGCCAACACCTCGATTTCAACACTGGGAGACTTTGAGAAGAGGGTTCATGCTCAACAATAAAAAAAAAGTAAGACTTAATGATCTTTAAATTTTTCAGCCTCTCCAAATTGTAAATGATGCAAAAATCAGAAATGGATGTGGAAAGAGTGGCTTAGAAATAGGCTGAGGCTGTGAATCTACGACCTTTTACTAATCTCAAGGTTGGCAGTTTGAAACTACCAGCTGTTCCGTGGGAGACAGATGAGGCTTTCTGTTCCCGTAAAGATTTACAGCCTCGGAAACCCTGTACAGGGTCGCTATGAGTCGGAATCGACTCCACAGTACTTAACAACAACTCAAGCTTCAGGGGTAGAAGGAAGTGCTTTAGTTAATTCATTTATTTACCAATTCTGAGAAAATAAATGTTTGCCTAAATACTCTGGGGAAAAAGTCTTCTATTATTAAAACCTGTTTTACTGTGAATTGAGTGAAGGTTTATAGACAAGATTCTCAGTTTTACATTCAACAAATCATATACTTTGCTTCATCTCAAATGATTGCAATCAATGTTAACTGTAGTTGCCCCACTTCCTCCGTGTGGTTCTTAGTTCCATTCCATACCACCTTCCCATCCTTTCTCAACTGTGTCCTCGGAGGAATGTTGCCCTTTTGATTCTCAGTGATTGACCATTCTGTGAAGAGCAGAATTTACTAGTGTTGTTGATCCGACTATATACCTATCTACTGCTTGGCTGAAAATAGGGATATATGGGTGAGTTCCTTGACAGACTTGAAGTGTGGTTGAGGGCCATAGTCTTAGGTTCCTCCAGTCTCTTTCTGACCAGTAAGCCCAGTCCTTTTTTTTTGTAAATATTTACTTTGTTCCCCATTTTCTCCTACTCTAACCACAACCTTTTAATGTAATCCCTGTCAGCACAGTTGGTTGTTGTAGATAGGTACCATCTAGTTCTGATCTCAGAGACATGGAGACTGATGCTCCCATGTTCCATGAGTCTATTGGATTAATTGATTCCAAGTATCTTGCATCCTCATCATTATTCTTTCTTCCACCCATGGAGGTACCAATGGAGAAACACTTTAGATGACTTCTCATGCGCTTTCAAGATCTAAGACATTATTTACCAAAGTAGGATGTAGACATTGTCTTTGTGGACTATATTATGCCAGTTGATCATGGTGTCCCCTGAAACTATGATCATGAGTCCCTAGGCCCAGGAACTCATTACCTTAAGATGTTTGATATTATCTAAGATGTTTTCATGATTTTGTCACCAGTATGCTCCACTACATTCATCCTTGTGTTTGCAGCAAAGGTAAATATCCACATATAAATATCTTCTCCTCTTTCAGGCCTTTATGTATTTGTGGGTCTCCTTCCACTCCCCCTCCCATACCCATTCAACCTGGGGATCTGTCCATTTATCTACCCGCAGAACACTGTTGTTCTAAGGTTGCGTATGTAACACTTTCTCTCTCACCTTTAGCCCTTGCATATCTCCCTATGAATTCACCTGTCCTCATCATTTTTCTGCCAACCTCCCTCTTCTTGCATATCACCCTCCCTATCATACCGGTTAACATGTGTCTACCCTTTAGGCAGTGAATTACCCTACTTTCCCTTCCACCTCAGGTAACCATTAAAGAATGTCTCTTTTAGCAGGAAAATTTGTTCTTGAGTATTTACAGTATATTTTACATGTTGTTGTTATGAAGTGCCATCGAGTCGATTCCCACCCATAGCGACCCTATATAGAGTTTCCGAGGACCAGTTGGTGAGCTTGAACCACTGACCTTGTAGTTCAAATGGCTTTACAGTCTGACACATTAACCCACATTCTTCCACTAATTTCCAATTTTTCAATTGACTAATTTCACTCAGCATAATATCCTTCAGTTTCATCCATGTTATAAAGTCTTTCACAGATTCATCATTACTGTTCATTGTTGCATAGTATTCCATTATAAGTATGTATCAAAGATTGTTTATCCATTCTTCCACTAATGAGCATTTAAGCTGTCTCCATCTTTTTGCTATTGTGAAAAGTGCTGCAACAGCTTCCATGTTCATATATCTACTTATGTCCTGGTTCTTGTTTCTTGTGGATATTTACCAAGAAGAGGGAATGCTGGACCATAAGGTATTTCTATTTCCATCTTTCTTAGGAATTGCTATACTATTTCCCACAGAGTTTGAACCATTTTACAGTCCCACCTGCAATATTTACTGATGAAGATCAAAGAGCACAGTCTTTCGTATGGATTACAACTCAATGTAAAGAAAACAAAAACCCTCACCACTGGACCAATAAACAACATTCTTATCAATGGAGAAGAGATTAAAGTTGTCAAGGACTTCATTCTTCTTGGTTCAACTATCAACACTCGCGGAAGCAGCAGTCAAGAGACCAGACGATGTGTTGTATTGGGCAAATCTGCTGCACAGGAACTATTTAAAGTATTGAAGAGCAGAGTTGTCAGCTTGAGGACTAAGGTGCGCCTGACCCAGGCCATGGTGTTTTCAGTAGCCTCATATGGATGAGAAAGCTGGACAGTGAATAAGGGAGATCGTAGAAGAATTGATGCCTTTGAGTTGTGGTGTTGGAAGAGAATACTGAAAGTGCCATGGACTGCCAAAAGAAGCAACAGATCTGTTTTGGAAGAAGTGCAACCAGAGTGCTCCTTGGAGGCCAAGATGGCTAAGCTTCGTCTCTCATACTTTGGACACATTGTCCAGAGAGAACAGTCGCTGGAGAAGGATGTCATGCTGGGTAAGGTGGAGGGCCAGAGAAAAAGAGGAAGACCCCCAACGAGATGAATCAGCCAAGTGCCATCATTGATGGCATCAAGTGTGGCGGCGGTAGTGAGGTTGGCCCAAGATCGGACACTGTTTCATTCTGCTGTGCATGGGGTCGCTATGAGTCAGTTCCGACTCGATGGCACCTGACAACAACAACAACAACCTGCAATATAGGAAGGTCCTGGTCTCTCCTTGCTATCACCAGCATTCCTTGCTTTCAGTTATTTTGAACTTTGTTATTAAGGCTGGGGTGAAGTGAGATTTCAGTGTTTTGATTTGCGTCTCTCTAATAGCTACTGGTATGGATAAGCAATATAGGATAAGTACCTGAACACTAACCAAAAAGTTTGGTGGTTCAAACCCACCAGTGGCTCCTCAAAAATCCAATACAGGGTTGTTGAACTGACAACAAACTTACGGTGTTGCAACTGACTCAATGGCACTTAACAACAACAAACGTGACTAATGATAATGAACATTATTTCATGTTTGTTGGCTACCTGAATATCATCCTTGATGAAGTGTCAGCTCATGCCCTCTGCCCATTTTTAATTGGGTTGCTTGGCTAATTTTTGTAAAGGTAGTGTAATTTAATACACACTTTAGAGATTGGTCCTTGTTTTATATGTTATGGGGTGGGGGGGAGAAATTTCCCAGTCTGTGGACTACCTTTTAACTCTTTTGGAAAAATATTTCAATGCACAATAGTGTCTAATTTTTAAGAGGTGTAAGTCATCTATTTCTTCTTATACTGTTTGTGTGATGTTACTTTGTTTGACAGTGAATTTTCGTCATGTTTTAGAGTCCCTAAATCTGTCCCTATTGTTTCACTGATTACCTTTATAGTTCTAGGTTTTACCTTTAGGTCTTTAATCCAGGTTGAGGTTTTGTGTTTTGTTTTGTATATAGTGTGAGATAGGAGTCCTATTTCATTCTTCTGCAAACAGATCTCTGGTTTTACTACAGCCATTTGTTGACGAGAGCATCTCTTCCCCTTTTAATGTATATTGTCCTTTTGTCAAAGATCAGTTGACTTCAAGTGGATGGATATTTACTTCTGAATACTCAACTATGTTCCATTGACCTATCTTTCATAGTATCAGTCCCAGGCTGATTTGACCACTTGGACTGTATAGTAGATTTTGAGGTCGGGGAGTGAGACACCTCCAACATTGTTCTTCTTCTTATGCAATGATTTACTTTTCTGAGGTCTGTTTCTTTCCAATGTAAAGTGAAGGATCAGTTTCTCCATCTCTTTAAAGAATAATATTGGAATCTGAATTGAGTTTGCTTTATATACAGAGATTAATTTGGATGAGCTGCCTGGCTAATGCAGGGCTGGCTAGAACCAGCTCTGTAGGTGTAGAGCAGACCACACATGATTCCAGGAGCCAGAGATTATGCCACTAGCTCCCGACTTCCTTTGATGCAGCTCCAACAGCCTGGAGAGCAGGATGGGGATCCGTCACACCTCTGGTCACCATGGTAATGTGGTGTACAAGAACATTTTTTACACCTTTCTTTCCACCAATAAGTAAAATGCCTCTGTGTCACCAACAACCCTCTTGCCATCAAAGCTGCATGAACAATTTCAAGATGGCCATGCCACTAATGGCCAGTAGGAGCAGATCACCAGTCTTCCTACTCCCCCTTCCCCCGACTGTGTGTATGTTCAGGTGGTTTTCCTAGTGAGGGTTAGTCCTAGGTGAACAGGACTGGCTCTGCAGGCTTGGAGCATGGAGAAATCTCTGAATTGGGTTAGTGTGGCTAGCTCTCACTTCCTTTAATGGGACTCACAAAGACAGTGATCACTTCTGTGTGGTCCAGGAAAGCAGGTCCTACTCTAGGGTTATGCACAGGTGAGGGTCATTCATGCTTCTGGTCACTAGGGGAGTGTGAGAAAAAAATCACTCCTTTTCTCTGTGAGCCACCCATATATTTCTCTGATATCAGTATGTTTTGTTATCTCTGAAGACACTCAGAAATTTTTAATATGACCACGCTGTGTCTGGTTGGCTGGCAAAAGTCACTAGTCTGTCTCTGTTTTTTTTTGCTGTGTTTGTTCAGCTCTCCTTCCTAGTAAGCATTCAATCCACTTTTCTGTCCTTTCATCTGAAGTTCAAGGCCTAAGGACTATGATTTGCATGTTTCATTTGGTTTTCCATATTTGCCTGGTCTACCATCTTGCCACATCCACAGGAGTTCACCTTTTGTTTAATGGAATGATAACAAATAAATGCCACTGATGACTCACAGTAATCCTGAGAATATATTTTATTTCAGGTGAAATACTGCTAACTTGCACTAATTGGGACTTAAAAGCTAAGAAATGAAAGGAATCTTTCAGTCCACTGAAATTCTATTGATAGAAACAGGTTGATGAAAGTGCTCAGCTTTGATCACATACTACTTTCTTAAGCAATAGCCTGGCGTACAGAGCCTGGAGCCTTGGAGGATTATTCCCAAGCTTTGAAGGTTCCCCTCTCATTGCCCCCCACTGTCTCCCCCCTGTTGAGTCAATTTGGAGGGCTCTTTGTGACCTTATATAGAACTGCTCCACAGGGTTCCCAAGGCTGTAAATCTGTCTCATCTTTCTCCTACAAAACAACTGCTAAACAACCTTTTGGTAAGCAATCCAATGCTTATTTTCCTGTCTCTATTTATTACAGAACACCCAGGAATTGCATTGTTCTTTTTAACTTTAAATTTGTACCTCCCATGAACTGGAATATCTCTAACTCTTATAAGCTTTTCTTGCTACTATAGATGCAGAGTTTTATAGGCAAATAATTTATCTCTAGTTTCACATTTCCGCAGATAGAAATTCTTTCCCAGGAGTTGGATTGAGTGGATTTTATCTAGGAGTATGCTTTTCACCTGTTTGATGATTTTTAAAAATAAAGTGTTTTTGAATGTTTTACTGTAGTTTGGGTGAAAGTATAAAAGAGGGAACTAGTTTTCCAATCAACAATTTATAAACATTGTGTTTAATGACATTATCAGTAATTTCCTCAATGTAATAAAACACTTCAGACTTCCTCCCTGGGTTCTGATTCCATCTGCCCATCTTTATACCTCTTCCTGCTTCTGAATTTTGTTTCTGGGAAAATGCTGCCCTTTTTTATCTCATGATTGTTCTGAGAATCATGTTCTTCATGGTCATTACTGTTTACTTTATAGGTCTGTCTATTGTTTGACTGAAATGAGATCTCTAAGAATGTGTTCAGTTCAAGGTTTGAAGTGTGTCTAAGGGCCATTATCTTGGGGGTCCCACCAGTCACTGCCAGACAAGTAAGTCTTATATATTATATGATTTTGAATGCTATTTCCTACATTTTTCTCCCACTCTACCCAAGACCTTCTCTTGTGATCTTGGTCACACTGGTCAGTAATGGTAACTGGGCACCCTCTAGTTCTTGTGATCTCAGGCTACTGGAAGCTGTGGTTCATGAGGTTCACTTATCTTTTGGGCTAATTGTTATCTTGACTCTTTCATTAATTAAATTATTTAGATGAGTTTTTAGACTGTGACCTAGATGGTATAAGCTCAAAAGACTTGGAAATCTCAGTAAAGAGTGAATATATTTTTATTTGGGAGATACATGAATGATTTGGGGGCAGAGGAAGCTGTCATAAGCAAAACTCTAAAATGTTCTGTAAGACACCTTATGGTGTACATTTCTGCACAGTTTCAACACTTTTAGTGTGATTGTTATTGTTCAGTGACGTCAAATGAGTTGCAACTCATAGCAACCCTGTATAGGGTTTCTGAGGAGCAGCTGATGGGTTTGAACTGTTGACCTTGTGGTTATAAGTTCACTGCTTATCCTACAGTGCCACAACAAGACCTTTTAGTGTGATTATGACTTGTTAATATCATGGGATGATATTTATGTAGCAACAGAAAGGAATCAGCTAGGCTTTAATTGGATACACAGGTTCCATCTTGATCTCTTGAAGTCTAATAATTGAGTCTCTTCAAGTCATACACAATCCTATATATAATAAGTCTGTCTTCCCTGTGGGACAGGCAAGGTGGATATATCTCGACCACACAGAGCTGAGAAGGACCCAGCTGAGTATAACTTTCTAATTAACTCCACCCATACTTGAGAAAAGTTAACAAGGTCATCTTGGACATATCAGAGTATTTCATTCTCTAGTTGTTGTTGTTAAGTACCGTCGAGTCGGTTCCGACCCATAGTGACCCTGACCAGGATTTCTGAGGCTGTAAATCTTTATGGGAGCAGAAAGCCTCATCTTTCTCCCATGCAGCAGCTGGTAGTTTCAAACTGCTGACCTTAAGGTTCGCAGCCCGATTTGTAACCACCACACTACCAGAGTGCCTTTCATTCTACAGTAGAACCCCACTAAATGACCTCTCAAAATCAAATGACAGAGAAATGGCCAACTAAATCCTGCCTGGATTCCTAGCCTACAATGTTATGAGAAGAAGTAAAATGATTGTTATTAAAATCACAGAATCTGGATAAAGTTGGCTATGCAAAATGGATAGCTTGAAGAGGAGTTATTTAGAAATTTGAGTGTAGTGCAACAATAGAGATAAAACTATAACCTGAAGTTAGTGAAAAGAAGACCTGTCAAACTACTCTGCTTTAGGAATGAGGGGATAAAGAGTTAATATAATCTTGCAGCATGTGGTTGTTTATAGGGGATCACCTTGGAAGAACCACGGATTTGAGATTGAAAATAATAGCCAGTCCAAGGTGGAATCAACAGTAATAAAAATACTGACTTTGTACTTCTTTATCCCACTGATCTTCTATAATAGTTTCTATTTGTTCAAAGGCTACCAAAACCCAGCAGTTTACAATAGCCCCTTATTGCCGTCATACAAGTCAGTTTCTGGGGAAGTACGTATGTGAAAGTATTTGGTGAGGAATGGAGCATTTATATGACAGGCTACAGGAAAGATGGAATTCTGTTGTGGCACTACAAGATAAGCATGATACTGCTAACTGAAAAGTCAATGGTTCAAACCCACCAACTGTCCCTCAGAAACTCTGTACAGGTTTACTATGAATTAGCTCACCAATAATAAAAATAATAGAAAAGATACTCAGCCCAATTGTAACAGTTACATGATGGAGCTATTCAAAAGGTGCATAAGACACTATGGATTAATGAATGAATACCAACAGATAGAAATTGTCTTGGATTTCTTGAGAAGTTGTTGCTTTAGATATAGATAAAAGTTCTATTGCTGTTGTTGTTGTTGTTAAGTGCTGTTGAGTTGGTTCAGACCCATAGCAACCCTGAACAGGATTAGCAAAGAGTTCAAGAGGAAATTGATTAAGATCAGGCAGCAGGGAAATTTGCAGAGAAAAATAAAGAGACAGTATTGTTTATTATAGTGTGATGGTGTTGGTTAAGCACTGAACTGCTAACTGCAAGGTAGTTGGTTAAAACCCACCAGCCACTCCTTGGAAACCCTGTACAAGATCACTAAGAATTGGAACACAGCAGGTTCCAATGAGACAGAAAGTTGACACTGTGATCAGAAATCCAGGTAGGGGTTAGGGCGCAATATATCCATCTGGGCCTTTTCAACAGAATAGCACTTGTTACAGGCTTTTTGTTGGGCCTCTTTCACAGTATTCATGAGATGCCCCACTTCCTGAACAGGATGGCAAATCCATTGTCATAACTGCTGAGCTATGGAGCCAAACAGATACTGCATCTGTAAAACAAGCACTGCAATCATGAGTTAATTAGTATCCCTTTTCAAAATATAAAAGTTAGAGAAAAAAAAATATTCTTCTGCATTAGAGTACTGATATGGCAGCAACACAAGGGGCCTCGCTGAGTTTGTTGAGCCAAAGATACGAAGATGCGAATCCCTGTTTGCAAATAATTCACTTCACATGAAACTTCCATTAAAAGCCAATAGAGGTTTTACAATATGCTAGATTTAATGAACACTTATGTCTGGTGTTTGTTGTCAGATGTGAAAAAGAAATGACTTGCCTATCTACAAAGTGCCTATTTTTGTCATCTTCTCTCAGCTGCTTAATTCTCCATTGGTTAGAAGCCAATTTTTCAGCATAAATTTATTTGTAGGACAAAACAGTTACAAAAGGCCTAGCCTCTTCACATAGTGACTATGATTGTTCCCTTCAAGATGCAAAGTGAGGGTACTGCAAGGTGTTATTGACTTAAAATAATCTGACAGAGCAAAAAGAATCCCTGAATATGTCCCAGAGAAAAGATTTAAATTATTTTGCAAGCATCTCCTCAAATTTGCATGTTCTTTATCTACCTAGACACTTATTGTTGTGAAGTGCCATCAAGTTGAGTTGGTTCCAACCCATAGCGATCCTGTATAGGGTTTCCAAGGAGCAGCTGATGAGCTTGAACTGCTGACATTGCAGTTCAAATGGCTTTGCAGTATGGCACATTAACCCACAGAACCACACCAGGACTCTACCTAGACACTTAGAATACCTTTAAATTCATACCATTTATCATTAGAAAGAATAGTGAGCTTATCCCTCAACTGTTTTAAGGCAAGAACCATGTCTTATTTTCTGTTAGTTTTAATGATGCAAGTGGCAGATTCATTTCTTTCTTCTGATAGACAAAATCAAGCCATAGAGAAGGCATAATGTACAAAGTTCATCATAACGCACCTCTTTGCCAATAGATGGCCACCAATTTCAGTTTGATGTGAATAGAGGTACATCTGGATGTCCCTAGAGATGTATTTCTTTCCTCTTCAAGAGAATTATTTCGTATAGAAATAATTGTCAACCTTAAACAAAGTGCTTGTTAAAACCAGCCTATGAAACGCAAAAGTTCTCCCATTCTAACAAGAGTGGCAATTTCACTGGTAAGTTTTCATTGTTATCTACTACTTTACTAGTAGTTCTATAAACCCTTCCAACTTCCTTATAAATTGTAGAAGAGTATTTGAGATAGAGTTCATATCCTGGAGCACTTCCATGAGGTGTCAAGTCAAAATACCCTTCCCTGAGGAATTCACAATTAAAGAATAAAGAATTGGATAAAATATTGAATGATACAGACATCTTCAAAAGAAAATGGAAGTAATATGCAGAGTCACTGAAACAAGAAGAAATGATTGATGTTCAAGCCTTTCAAGAGTTAGCATATGATCAACTGAAGGAAAAGTTGAAGCTGTACTGTACTGTAGCCATTGGTGAAAAACAAGTTTCCAAGAATGGATGGAAAACAAATTGAAATCTTTCAACAAACTGATGTATCAATGGAGTTACTCACTTATCTATGTCAAGAAATTTGGAAGACAACTATCTGGCCACCCAATTGAAAAAGATCCATACTTGTTCCCATTCCAAAGAGAGATGACTCAACAGAATATGATAATCATCAAGCAATATCATTAATATCACAGGCAAGTAATATTTTGCTGAAGATACTTCAAAACTATTGCAGCAGTATGTTGACAAGGAACTTCCAGAAATTCATGCTTGAGTCAGAAAATGATGTGGAACTAGGATTGTCATTGCTTATATCAGAAGGCTCTTGGCTGAAAGCAGAGAATACAAGAAAGGTATTTACTTGTCTATTAACGATTCAAAGACTTTTGACTCTGTGGATCATGACAAACTATAGAAAATATTGCAAAGAATGGGTGTTCCAGAACAATTAATTGTGCTCATGAAGGATCTCTACATAGACCAAGAGACAATTATTTGAACAGAACAAAGGGAATACTGAATTGTTCAAAATCAACAAAGCTCTACATCTGGGTTGTATCCTTTCACCATATTTATTCAATCTGTGTGCTGAGCACAAAATCAGAGAAGTTGGATTATATGAAGAAGAACAAGGCATCAGTATTGGAGGAAGACTAACAAATTGCAATATGCAGATGATACAATTTTGCCTTCTGGAAATGAAGAGGACTTTAAATGTTTACTGATGAAGATCAAAGGCTGCAGACTTCAGTATGGAATGCTCCTCAATGTAAAGAAAACAAAAATTCTCAAAAGTGGACAAATAAATAACATCATGATAAACAGAGTAAGGAGTGAAGCTGCCCAAAACTTCATTTTGCTTGGATCCACTCTCAACTCATCATATTCGGCAAATCTTCAAAAAACTTCTCTCAAGTGTTAAAAGACAATGATACCAATTTGAAAACTAAGGCAGACTTGACCCAAATCATGGTGTTTTCAATGACCTCGGACGCATCTGAAAGTTGGATGATGAAGAAGAAAGACCATAGAAGAAATGATGTATTTGAATTATGGTGTTAGGGAAGAATATTAAAACTACATGGGCTGACAGAACAAAAATATATGTCATGGTGAGAAGCATTGCCAGAATGCTTCTTGGAAGCTGGAATAGTGAAACCCCATTATAAGTCAGAAACTACCTGTTATCAGCCTTCTTGTGGAGACTGTTGCCTCTTTTTCATTTTATTACTTATATAAAATTACTTGTATTGTGTTTATATTTTTAATTGATATTCCCTCTCTTTCATATTGCATGTTATTGTTGATGTTAAGTACCGTGGAGTCGATTCCGACTCATAGTAACCCTATACAGGGTTTCCGAGGCTGTAAATCTTTATAGGAACAGAACGCCTCATCTTTCTCCCTGGAACAGCTGGTGGTTTCAAACTGCTGACCTTGAGGTTGGCAGCCTGACTCGTGTTGTATACTTTCCCCATATTTGATTATAATAATCTTAATTAAAGAAGATTGGCTATTTCTATTGACTTATTTATTGTGGAAAACAAGTGGAAATCCCCTATTCCCATTATATGAGGGTCTGTTCACGTGGTCAGATGCTTATAGTTTATTTCCCATACTGAGGCAAAAATCTCTGCTGCATTCTACTTGTCACAGTTGAGATAGAGAAATGTATCCGCTCTATCTTTTACAAACGTCTTGAACTGTTTTGCCCTTTCAAACTATCTTTATTATACTTGTATCTGTGGTTTTATTACCTCAAACAATGATATATATTTAATTTTGGTATTCCAGAAACTACTCATCAATTTAAATTTTTGCATGCTGAAGGAACTCTGGTAGCATAGTGGTTATGAGTCAGGTAGCTAACCTCAAGGTCAGCAGTTCAAAACTACCAGCCGTTCCGTGGGGGAAAGATGAGGCTTTCTGCCCCCGTAAAGATTTACAGCCTAGGAAACCCTATGCAGGGTTGCTATGAGTTAGAACTGACTCCGTGGCACACCATTACTACCATACTATTTTCCCACCCCAAATTTTATTTGTTTAAAAATGTTTTAAGTGTGTGTGTATATGTGGGTGTTTTCTGATAATTTTATGATAGTGTGACAAGAATACACATTTTAGAAATAAATCTATGTTCTTGAAAACTGGCAACCTTTTACTTGTATTTGTGTTTTTCATACCTCTTCTACACATTATTGTTAGTGTTGTTAGGTGCCCTAGAGTTGGTTCTGACTCAGTGACTCATCGTACAATAGAAGGAAACACTGCCCAGTCCTGGACCATTTTCAGAATTGTTTTGTTTGAGTCCATTGTTGCTGTCAATCCATCCCATTGAGGGTCTTTGACCCTCTACTTTACCAAGCATGATGTCCCTTTACAGGAATTGTCCCTTCTGACAACATTTCCCAAGTTGTTCTACCTTAATCCTGCTAACCATCAAAGAATAGTTCATTCATTGTGTAAGCCAAGTCTCTCCATCCTCAATTTTAAGGAGCATTTTTGCTGTATTTTTTCCAAGATAGATTTATTTGTTCTTCTGGTACTTTTAATATTCTTGAATACTAAATATTGAAGGTATTTTTAATAGTCTTTAAATGTTAAAAGTACCTTTAATATTATTTTCCAAAATAATAAGAAAATACATCAATTCCTCTACAGTCTTCCTTATTCATTGCCCAAATTTTTCATGCATATAAGACAAGTGAAAATACCATGGCTTGGGTCAAGTGCACTTTAATCTTCAAACTGATGCATTTGATTTTGAACACTTTACAAAGGTCTTTTGCAGTAGACTGCATTACAATACATTGTTTGATTTTGCCTGCTGCTTCTATGAGCATTGATTATGGAGCCAAGCAAAATGAAGTCTTTGACAACTAGAATATTTTCTTCATTTATCATTGATGTTGTTTATTGGTCTAGCTGTGATGGTTTAGTTAGTTAGTTTGTTTTCTTTATATTGATGTGCAATCCATACTGAAGGCTGTGGTCTTTGATCTTCACAGTAATCATTTTAAGTCCTCTTCATCCCAGCAAGCAAAGCTTTGTCATCTGCATATTGTAGGTTGTGAATGAGTCTTTCTTCAATCCTTCTACCATATTCTTCTTCATATAATCCAGCTTCTCAGATTATCTGCTCAGCATATAGGTTGAATACGTCTGGTGAAAGGATACAACTCTGGTGCAAACCTTTCCTGATTTTAAACCATTCATTGTCTTCATGTTTTTTTCTAACAACCATCTCGATGTACAGCTTCCTCATGAGCATAATTAAGTGCTCTGGAGTGTCCATTCAGTTATCCTTATTTTGTTATGATCCACACAGCCAAATGTCTTTACATAGTCCATAAAGCACAAATAAACATTGTTCTGGCATTCTCTGCTTTCAGCCATGGTCCATGATCAGTAGTCCCATCCAATCATGAAAAAATAGGGACTCTGGTACATGGCATAAATACACTATCAAACTTAACTGAAAACACACAAACAACAGAAGACAACATAAATGACTGGTACCTTCTAAAAATTAGACATTTATGAGCATCAAACGATTTCACCAAAAAGAGGAAACAAACTAGGGAAAATAAAATTGACAATGATATATCAGATGAGGTAATAATCTCTAAAATTTATAGAAAACTTCAACACCTTAATAAGAAAAAGACAAATAATCCAATTAAAATTTGAGCAGAGGACATGAACAGACACTTCACCAAAAAAAGACATTCAGGCTACTAACAAAAATATGAAGAAATGCTTACGCTCATTAGTCATTAGAGAAATGCAAATCAAAACAATGAGATATCATTTCACCCCAGCACTAATAGCAAAGTTCAAAAGAAAACAGAAACAATTGAAGGCAAGGGCATGGAGAGACTGGGACCCTTCTATAATGCTGGTAGGACTCTAAAATGGAGCATCCACTATGCAAAACAATATGCCTCTTCCTCAAAACGTTGGAAATAGCAATACTGTTGTTCTTGTTGTTAAGTGCCGTCGAGTCGGTTCCGACCCATAGCGACCCTGTACAGGGTTTCTAAGGCTGTAAATCTTTATGCGAGCAGAAAGCCTCATCTTTCTCCTGTGGAGCAGCTGGTCGTTTTGAACTGCTGACCTTGCTGTTCGCAGCCTGATTCGTAACTACTATGCTACCAGACACAGCAATCCCTCTACTTGGTATATATACTCAAGAAATAAACACCATGACACAAATAAAAATATAAGCACTTAAGTTCATCATAACACTATTTACAATAACAAAAAAGATGAAGACAGACTGAATGTACGTCAATGGAAAAATAAATAAACTTTGGTACATACACAAAATGGAATACTGCACAATGTTGAAGAACAACAAGGAATCTGTGAAACACTTTATATCATGGACAAACCTGAAGATATTATGCTGAATGGAATTAGTCAATCACAAAAGGGCAAATCAAGAAAAAGTTTTCATGCTAAAAGATAGATGCCAGGGGTGGGAGGGAAGGAAAACTTAATTCACGGACTATAGGGCACACACAAGATAACTTGGGTGATGATGACGACATTATGCAACAAGAGAGAGGTTGACAGAAGAATGATGAAGATGGGAAGATACAGGGAGAAATTAAAAACTTAAAGGGAATAGGCCACAACCAGCCTTATACAGTGCAAAAACCACCTAACAACTTTTGGAAAAAGAGGTGTAACTTTTATTTACTTTGTTTCCTCCTCTCTTGTACTCTCCCTGTTCAGACTCTCTCTGCCCAGCCTGGGTGTCTTCACATGAGTAGGAGTGTACTCCCAAAGGGTCCAGCATTGCATCATTAGTGTACAATTTTCCATTGTGCAAAGGAAGTAGCTAAAAGCCCCATTGGTTCCAGAGGCTAGTCCTCCAGCAACTTCATATGACGTCTGACTCTGGGATTTAGCCCTAGAGTTGACTCTCCTACTTGGGCAGGAGCCTTTATGCCTGCCTTATCTAACAAGAGAGAGTAGGTCTGGCCATGCAGCCAAGCTGTATTTGCAGTAAAACCGCAACATAAAAGACAACAGCCAGCACCACCTACTGTATATAAGGGTTCAGTCATTTTGAGAAGTAAGTTGTGCATATGCAGATACCTAACTGATCTTCAGAGATTAAAGCGTGAGCCATCTTTCTTCCACACATTTCTCAATCCCTGTCTGCAGATCTCCATGGTGGGGACTAGAGGGATCGCCTGAGTGAGTGGACACCCCCACCTACCACTGGAAGTTTCTACTGTGCATGCACAGTGACCTGCACAGCAAAGACTACTGAAATAGTCTGCTATGGTTTTTTTTGTTTTTGTTTTTGCTTTTCTTTCTGTTTCTGTTTTTTTTTTGTCTTTTGGGTCTTACTTTGTTCCCAGGAGTATGAGCTTTCTCCCCCTACGTTACCCAAGAAAAGACAGCAATCATGGCCATATAGCTTGGCTACAAGCACATCCTATGATACCCCTCTATCTGCACAGGAGCCAATACTAGCTGCTATACATTACAGAGAAAGCTAACACTTGCTAAAATTGCTTGCATTTGAGTAATAAGAGATGTGAAAAAGGAAGCCTATCTCCGGATCACATACCCCAGAAGGCACTCAGTAAGCTTAATACTACAGCACCATTCATTCATTTAATCATTGAAAACACAACTATTGAAAATGTCCAAGAAACAACAAAAGATCTTTGCACATGTCCAGAAACAGAAAAGAGTAACTGAGAGAAATGAGTTGTAGGTATGTATAGATTTCCTATTAGAAGGAGAGCAGATTTTGGAACTTCTGAGAAGAAATGCAGAAGAATGATGAGACACATCCAAATACTCCACAGAGGGGTGGAGGAAAATAAGCAAGAAGTCAGGAAAGTGCTATAGGAGCAATCAAATAAGATAGACACAGCATAGGAAACAATTCAAAATCTGCAAAAAGAGGTCCAAACAATTAATAATAAAATATCAGAAATGGACAATACACTGAAAGGGCAAAGGAGGAGAATTAAAGAGATAGAAACCAGATCCAGCGATCTGGAAGACAAATCTCTCAATACTACTAAAATAGAAAAGCAAGCAGGGAAAAGGATTAAAAAAAAATCTTAGAGAGTCTAAGGTTCATGTTGGACAACATGAAGAGGAATAACTTAAGAATTATTGGCATTCTGGAACAGGAAGAATCACACAAGTCCACAGAGGAGATAGTTGAAGAGCATCTGGAAGAAAATTTCCCTAACATCTTAAAGGATGGGAAGATAATCATTCAAGAAGCTGAAAGGATGCCAGGAAGGATAGATCCCCAAAAGAAAATCACCAAGACATATCATAATCAAGTGCTCCAAAATCAGCAACAAGGAGAGGATCCTAAAAGCAGCCAGGGAAAATAGAAGTGTTACTTGCAAAAGCAAGCAAATTAAATTAAGCTCTGACCTCTCAGCAGAAACCATGCAAGCAAGAAGGATATGGGGAGACATTTATAAAACTCTAAAAGAAAAAAGAAAAAAAAACACAAAAAACTGCCAACCAAGAATTGTCTACCCAGTAAAGCTGTCACTCAAATATGAGGGAGTAATCAAAACATTCTAGAATAAACAGAAACTAAGAGACTCTGTCAAAGCCAACCCAGTACTTCAGAACATCCTAAATGAAGTTCTTTGGACTGAAAACCAACAAGAACAGACAACAACAGAAAAAATTATAACAATGAATTCAGAGGACCTTTTGATCAATAAAAGATCAAAATAATAATAATGTCAAAGAAGGGATAAACATTGGAACTGAGATCCAGGTGGTGAGGAGGTCAGGTAGATTGCAGGATCAAATAGAGTGTCTAAAATGGAGGAAACAGTTAGTAGATTATAGGGTAACTTCAAAGAAAATTAATACATCACACTATACCATGAAAATGAAGATCCAAGCAGAACAAGGAAACATGAAAACTAAGAATCAACTGACAAGAAAGAGCACAAAAAACATGAACTCAGCACAAGAAGGCATGCAGAAAAAAGGAACGAACAGTACCACACACACAAAAAAAAAACTAGAATAATGACATCAATTAATTCATTGTTGTTGTTGTTGTTGTTAGGTGCCATCGAGTCGGTACCGACTCATAGCGACCTTATGCACAGCAGAACGAAACACTGCCAGATCCTGGCCAACCTCACTACTGTTGCCACGCTGAGTCCATCGATGCTGTAAATCTTTACTGGAGCAGAACGCCTCATCTTTCTCCCGCGGAACAGCTGGTAGTTTTGAACTGCTGATTTTGAGGTTAGCAGCCCGATTCATAACCACTACGCTACCATTGCACTTACATTTTCATTTCACTAATATGTAATGATGTTGAACATCTTTTCATGTGCTTCTTGGCTATTTGAATATCATCTCGGAAAAATATCTTTCCAAATCATTGTTCATTTTTAATTGGGCTGTCTTTTTATTGTTGAGTTTCACAGGTTCTTTACATATTCTGACTACAGGTCTCATATAAATAAATACTTTGCAAGTGTTTTTTTTTCCCATTCTGTGGTTTGTTTTCCTCTTTTTTGATGGTGGCCTTTGTAGCACAAAAGTTTTTAATTTGATGAAGGATGTTTATCTTTTGTCTTCTTCTTCTTTTATTACTGATACTTTTGACATCAGATCTAACATTCATTACCTACCCCAAGTAATGAAAATTTAATTCTGTTTTTTTCTAAGAATTTTATAGTTTTTAATGTTAATTCTTATGTTACATTTAGGTCAAATTATGGATCTTATATACAATTTTAGCT
>NW_006408716.1:442706-443580 GCF_000296735.1 Chrysochloris asiatica | reverse complement strand
ACAGGGTTGCTATGGGTCAGAACTGACTCAACGGCAGTTAACAACAACAACAACAACAACAACGCTACCAGAGCTCTTTAAAACCTGAAAATTATAAACTTTTTCAAATACAGCCCAAGCCTAATATGAACATTCATAATCAAATTCAAAGAATTTTTCTTGTAATTATATTTTAAAAATGTGTTTTCTTTCATTCAAATATATTAAAAACAAGCCCTGATAGGGCAGTGGGTTAAGGGTTGGGCTGCTAACAGTAGGATCCGTGGTTTGAACCCACCAGCCACTCGGTTGATCGGTTGAGCAAGCTGAGGAAATCTGCTTCTGTAAAAATTTACAACTTTGAAATTTCTAGCAGAGTTCTTGTCTGTGCTATAGGTTTGTTATATGTCAGAATCGACTCAACAGCAACAGATGGTAGAGGGACTCATAATCCGTAGAATGTAGAAAAAAATCATGAGGTACATTTATTGTTTTGAAATTATTAAATGTAAAACTAGATAAAACAGTATGATGTTGGGAGTTGTAATAGAAATATAATCTTGGGTCTTTCCATGAAAATAATAGTTATACCAACTAGCATGGACTTGAGGTTTGATACATACAAGATATCTCACTTGTGACTTCGACAAATAAGCACTAATATGACAAGGTAAGTAAGTCTTTATTGCCTCATTTTACACATAATGGCAGGGTAATTACATAACTTGTTGGTAGCATAGTCCTAACAAAGGGCAGGAATTTTCAGTGTGAAATAGACTTTAATCATATATAAAATTTTATTGTTGTTGTTGTTAAATGCCGTCGAGTCGGTTCCGACCCATAGCGACCCTGTACAGGGTTTCCGAGGGTGTAAATCCTTACGGGAGTAGAAAGC
>NW_006408716.1:441280-442606 GCF_000296735.1 Chrysochloris asiatica | reverse complement strand
CTCATCTTTCTCCCGCGGAGCGGCTGGTAGTTTCGAACCGCTGACCTTAAGGTTCGCAGCCCGATTCATAACCACTACGCTACCAGAGCTCCTTAACTCATTATTTCATTTAATATTTAAAATACAATATTAAGAAAACTGAGCACCATGTGAATGAAAATGGGCCCAGAATTTTAGCCATATAAACAGGAACCAAACTGAAAAAGATTTAGCAAATATTATCCATCTTCCTATAGGTTTCTTAGGAGTCCTGGTGTAGCGCTGAAGGGTGAGTGCTGGCCTGCAAACCACAGGTGAGGGTATAAACCCACTGGTTGCTCTTGGAAACCCTACACAGGATTGCTATCAGTCAGAAGTGACAAAACAGCACTGCACTAAACAACACCATAGGTTTCCTGACGAGATCTGGAGGTAGCTGCATATTTGAGGTATTTTAGGGCAGAATGCTTTAAGAACATCTTAGACCTACTTCTTCCATTTTCTTCTCCTCCCATCTGTCTTGCTCCAGAAGTACCTTCGCCTGCACACCTTCTCCTCATGCCTTCCCTTCTTCATCCAGTGCTGTTGCATCCACGTCAGCCAACCCTAAGAATGGCTGTATGAGTTCAAAAAGTGACAGTATCTCTCTTCTTCTGGGTCCCCAGTTTTCAACACCCATTCTAGTAAGGAATGCGTTTGTCTTCTTATTTTTACCACCTATCTATTTACATTTTGGTTTTGATGAAAATTATTTTAAAAACTCAGTATTATTTCATAACCATCTCTCACATGATACTTCAATACTATTGTAACCTTCCACTGTGTGGATGTTTACTATTACATCTAATCATTTTTCATCAGTGGAAAAATGTGGTTGTTTCACATTTTTCACTATAGCAAACAACTTTAAAACCTTATAGTTAATTATGCTCAAATTTTACCATATGTTTAATTATTTCCTTAGGACAAATTTCTAGTAATTGAATTTTGGGTACATTGTTTATGCATATTGTTGAAGGTTTTCATACTCATTAGCAAACTGCCCTGCAGAAAGCTTATACACATTTAAATTTACTCCAGCTGAGACTGAGTGATAGTAAAAAAAGTACCTATTGTTATATTAATTTATATTTCACAGTAAGGTGTGAAAGTGTTTGAAAAGTTTGCAAAAACTTTGCCAGTTGTCTTCACAGTATTTGTTGAATAGACCAGTTGAGACTGATTTTATAACAATTAAAACAGTATGCTAGTGTAGTGGTTAGGAATCGAATTGGGGCGTGAACCGCAAGGTCAGCAGTTCAAAACTACCAGCTGTTCCTTGGGAGAAAGATGAGGCTTTCTGCCCCC
>NW_006408716.1:416412-440580 GCF_000296735.1 Chrysochloris asiatica | reverse complement strand
CTTTCTCCCACGGAACAGCTGGTAGTTTCGAACTGCTGACCTTGTGGTTCGCAGCCCAATTCATAACCACTACACTACCAGAGCTCCTTAACTCATACACTAGCACAAACAAATTAAAAATTAAATTAATAGCCCTGGTGTGGTGCTGTGGGTTAATGTGTTGGATTGCAAAGTCAGTTTGGTTGGCTCAAGCTCACCAGCCACTCCTTGGAAACCCTATACAGGGTCGCTATGAGTCGGGATCGACTTGATGGCACATTGCAGCAACAACAACAATTAATAGTTAAGTGCCACCTGGAGAAAACGTGAAGGTAAGTCAAAAAGTATTGTTACTAAGGTTCCAATTCATACATGCATGGGTTGATGACGACAGACACATTCTCGGTAATACAATTGGCTTGGTCTCCTTATGAAACTGTTCAAAAAAACAAAGTGCAATCAAACAGTGGTTCCCAAGTCAACTTGCTGGCCAATTAAATTCTAGGCCACAAGTTTAGCCCAGAAGTTTATGGTGACTATTCTGGGGATTATTAAAAGGGATAATATTGAGAGGTTTCCTCAAAGCACACAAACTGATCAGGGGGTTATTATGAAGTGTTTTAAGAAAATTAAAAACTGCATTGGTGAGAAAAAGGCCAGAAAATTTATACTGAGGAATTTTTATTTCCCATCCGATCAGTTTTCAAGGGTAGCAAGTTCTGCCCTATAAGCATTTCACTGTAAAACCATATTCCATCATCCCACAGCTCCAATCTTGCTTCTTCAGACATTCTTTTTTTTTGCCCAAATCTCAAAGAACATTTAAAAGAAGGGTGATTTAAGTCCCTCAAGGATGCCAAAAACGTGTCCTTTGATGTGGTGCAAATCAAAGTGCAGAATTCTTCAGCAAAGGGTTAGAGGCACAGATATACTGCATTAAGAAGTGCATTGAGCTAGATGGAGGATATGTTGAAAAGCAGTAATTTCACATTTTGATATTTTGTTTAACACAGGCTTCTATGATTTTGTTGAAATACTTTTAGATTGTCCTTCATGTAAACTAAGCTTACATGTATTAGAGAAGTTAACGCCATATATAACGTAAGAAATGCTCCCAACCATGACCTATTGATAGATTTGGTAGCAGACAGGCCTAAGGAGAGAAGAGTGAGTTGAACAATCTAAAGACCAAGGGTGGGATGAGAAAGGGTCTCTGATACGCCTATATCTTCATAGTATATGACAGTCTCATAAACTATAGAAGTGAATTGTTTTTCTGCATTTGTTGTTCACTGCCTGCCTTCTCCAGGCCACAAAGGCAGAGACTGATTATTATTCCTTTTATCCACAAACCCATGCTTCTACAATGTGTGAAACATGATATGCCTTCATGACTGAGTGAAAGAGCAAATGAATGAGTGAATGAATGATCGTTGCTGAGCAGGGAATGGGAGCTGTCAATCTCCAAACTGTTTCTTAATTGGGGACCAGAGGTTAGCTTTGTGCTACTGCACCTTTATATAAAGTAACAAAATATCCCATTGGGGCATAATGATAAGTATACATTTGAAGAACAATTAACAAATGTCATTCATCCAATATACATCTAAATAGAATATTGGGGTGATATAAAGAGATTCATAGACAAATATTGTATAAAGTAATAACTGAATATTATTCATAATAGAAGGAAGACATTGTTCAATGGAGTGAAAGTTTGCTCCAAGTAATAGAAAGTAAAAATAGAAAAAAGGCCACCGAAACACACACAATGCATTATCATTAAACTAGAGCATATCAAGGTTGAAGGAGCTCTGGTAGTGTAGTGGGTTATGAATCGGGCTGTGAACCTTAAGGTCAGCAGTTCGAAACTACCAGCTGTTCCGTGGGAGAAAGATGAGGCTTTCTGCTCTGGTAAAGATTTACAGCCTCGGAAACCCTGTACAGGGTCGCTGAGTTGGAACCGACTCCATGGCACATAACCAACCAATCATATCGAGGCTAAACAAGCAGCATGGCAACAAAGTATTAAAGTAAAAAAAAATTCACATTAGCAAAAGGAAATGTCAGAAGTTAATGCAAAAATAGCAGGTCAGTGGATGTTTGATGTAATATTAACTAAATCTGTTGTTGTTGTTAAGTGCTGTCGAGTCGATTCTGACTCATAGTGACCCTGTATAGGGTTTCCGAGGAGTAGCTGGTGAGCTTGAACCACCGATCTTGCAGTTCAAAGGGTTTTGCAGTTATTAACCCATAGTGTCACACCAGGACTCCAAAAAGTTAGTGGAAAAATGTCATTATCTTTGCATTCCATTTCTCCATGAACTTTAAGTTCCCTGATACAGGAAAAAAAAAAAAAAAGATAAAATGAAATGTGGAGGAACATTAATTACAGAGGATTTAAAGCAATAACAATTAATTAAATAGAGACATTTATTTTTTTTTAAAATGAAACACTATAGAAAATATTCATGAGCATAAAAACATTTGAAAAATTTCCAAAGGATGATGGAATACATGTAAAAATGGCGTAGTGGAGGGATTATCATGTGACCTCCTCTAAGCTCACAATGTTGTTGTTCAGTGCCATCGAGTCGGTGCCAACTCATAGCGACCTTAGGCACAGCAGAATGAAATCATTGCCATGCTTGAGTCCATTGATGCTGCTACTTGGCCAATCCATCTCGTTGGGGAACTTCCTCTTTTTTTCAGACCCTCCATTTTGAAGGAGAATCAGAATCAACAACCCAAGGCTGAGGTCAAATGTGCCTCCACCCTCCAATAATTTGACCAAGTTTAATACTGAATGTCTTTCCCACATCACTCTCTATTTCTCTGCTTGGTTAGACAATCCATTGTAATGACCACACAGAACTCAGAAAATAGTCATGCTTATATTTCTTTTAAGGACAGTGACAGTTTACAGTTGAGGATTAGAAACAACTGTAGATACAGTTCTTCAATCATCAGGACTGCCTCTTCTAAGCAGGAACACCTGTTTCTGGCTCTCAGCCTTTTGCTTCTATAGCCTCTTGACCTCTGCCCTGCTTAGGTAAGTGTTACAAAACTCTTCAAGATGCTAGGGTAAAAAGAGTTTTAAATTTGAAAAAATAAAGCACCAACCACAAAGAAAATTGCTAAATTGTTGTTGTTGTTTTTAAGCGTAGTCAAGTTGGGTTCCAACTCATAACAATCCTGTGTAGGCTTTCTGAGGAGCGGCTAGTGGGTTTGAACAACCAGCCTTTCAGTTAGAAGTCCAGTGCTTATCCTAGAGTGCAACAGTATTTAATACATTGTTGTCATTGTTGTTAAGTGCTGTGCAGTCATTTCTGACCCATAACAACCCTGTATAGGGGTTTCCAAGGAGCAGCTGGTGAGCTTGAACCACCAACCTTGTAGTTCAAATGACTTTGCAGTCCAGCGCATTAGCCCACAGCATTAGTATGTTAAAATTTGTTTTCAAACAAGTCATTATGAACATTGAAAAGAGTAAAAGAAGATTTCTTCTTCATCGTAACGGTTTTGTGATACGTCGACGTGACTAGTTGAGTTCTTTAGAAACCCCCTGTACCAAGTTCCCTGTTAGGAGAGATACAAGGGAGATTGTCCTGTAAGAAAGAATTGGAGGCTAGGAGGGAGGCAGTACCCACTTCGGATCAACACCCACCTTTCACTGTATCTAATCAAACACTAGTCAAGAAACTGTTGATGGACTAAAAGTCCCAGATTGGTTGATCTTTAGTTAATCCAATGGTAGTATATCTTGGTTATACAATCAGGTGGAAGCCCTTTGAAAAGAGACTACTCCCTCCCTCAGTTTCAGAGACCCCGGCATTAGAATTTACCATAGAGTGGATTCTAACTCAGCGCAATTAACAGGGTTTCTGAGACTGCCAAATCTTTACTAGAACAGAGATCCTCATCTTACTTCCAGAGTGGCTGGTGGGTTTGAACTGCTGATTTTGTAGTTACCAATACAGTACTTATCCTCCAGGGGCACCAGGACTCCTTAGAGAAGGAAAGAGAATTGTAAATATGTTTGCACATTCTGAGACCTCCACCATTACCTCATGTTGATGACCTGCTCATTTGCTAACTGACGTTGAAAGAGTAGAGCCTTTACTTTCTCTGCTGGACCTGTGGACTGCAGCCTACAGCTTCCTCTCATGGAGTTGAAACCTGCTTGTGAGCATCCCTTCCTGTGTTTTTCTTGGATTTCTGGCTCTAGGATTGAGCACAGCATCCTTGGAAGTCAGCTTAGTCAGTAGCGTAGTGGTTACAAATCGGGCTATGAACCGCAGTTCGAAACTACCAGCTGTTCCGCTGTAGATAAGATAAGGCTTTCTGCTCCCATAAAGATTTACAGCCTTGGAAACCCTTTACAGGGTCGCTATGAGTCAGAACCGACTCCACGGCACACAACAACAACAACAACAATCTTGTAAGGCAATTTTATAACCCGATCTCTCTATCACTCTATCTAATATATCTATTTATCAGGAGTTCTGGTGTGGTGCTGTGGGATAAAGCACTGGACCGCAAGGCTGAGTTGAATCCAAAGGTCAATGGTTCAAACTCACCAGCTGCTCCTCATTAGGGTCTCTATGAGTCAGAACCAACTCTCCAGCACTTAACAACAATAGTCTGATGACCTATCTATCATCGACCTGTCTGAAATCGACCTTTCTAGCTAGCTTCTATGTTCCTACTAGTTCTGCTTCTCTGATTGACTCTTGATAAATACTCAATGTAATATAATTGTTAGAGTCCAGAGTCGTGAAAAATGACAATACAGGAATATGCAGAGCATTGAATTATTTAATATGTTTCTTGTAGCCATGTCTTTGTAATTCTCACTAAATGACTTTTTCCTTGTGGATCTAGGAAGAGAAGCTGGGGGAAAATGCTGGTAGAATTATAGAGAATTATATTGTTCAGCTGTGAGTGATTGTTAACAGGGTTGTGATTGTAAAAACTTGGAAATCTAACAAGGGGCATGGTCAATTTTGCCAACCTGCTGTGTATAAAATGGCCCATCTCGTTGATGTGAATTGGTTAAGTGCTGTTTGCTTGATTAATCAAGTCTGCCTCTGTTCTTGAGCTGGAAGTCTGACCTGATTTGCCGTCTTCCACAGCCTTATAAATCAACAGCCCAATTCTGCATGAGTGAAGAGAATCCCCCAGATGGAAACCTGCTCTTTGGATTTTGGGCATGCTGCCTCCACGAACATGTGAGCCATTTCTTTGTGAATTCTATGAGACATTGCAGCAAACTGTGGAACCTTGGGATGTAGGCAAGAATACAGAGGGGATTATGGAGTGGTGTAGCACGGGGCTTTTAACTACAAGTTTGGCAGTTCAAGCTCACTAGCTGCTCCTTAAAAAACCCTTTACAGGGTTGCTATGAATTGGAATTGACTTAGTGGCAATTAGCAACAAAAACATAGCACTTTAGAAAAGTCAAACATTTGGGACTTGCTGATCCTTCTAAATGAAATTAATGTTGCAAAATAAATTTTTTTTTAAATATAAAGCAACAGATAATTGTTGTTGTTGTTGTTAGGTGCCATTGAGTTGGTACCGACCCATAGAGACCTTATGCACAGCAGAACGAAACACTGCCCAGTCCTGGGCCAACGTCACTACCGTTGCCACGCTTGAGTCCATTGACGCTGCAATGTGGCCAATCCATCTCATTGGGGATCTTCCTCTTTTTCTCTGACCCTCCACCTTACCTAACATGATATCCCTCTCCAGCAACTGCTCCCTCCTGACAATATGTCCAAAATATGAGAGATGAAGTTTGGCCATCTTGGCCTCCAAGGAGCATTCTGGCTGCACTTCTTCTGGGCAGGGCTATAAACAGACAGATCACAATTCATAGGAATCACCTCCAAGGATGAAAAAAAAAACAATGTTTTAAAAGATGTTCAGTTTGCCTACTAATTATAAAAATGAATACTAAAAGAACCATGAGTATACATTTTAGGTTATCAAATTGGCCAGTGCTTAAAAAAAAAAAAAAATCTGGAAACATTAGAATATTACATGTTAAATAATGTGATCATTTTTTATTAAACTATAAAGCATTTTTTTGGGAAATTTTGCAATTTCAATTCATGAAAAATACAAATATGCTATGATCTATCTATGTATGTATTTATCTATATCTATATCTATATATAAAAGCATTATGAAATCGATTTGTCATAGAAAACAAGCAAATTTGTTAGTGCATGAACATTGTGCTGTTTTAAAAACCCATAGCATTTTGCTTTTTGCCCATTTCCTTATTATGATAAAAGAATATAGAAGGGAATGGATTAATTTAAAAAAATAACTAAACTAAATAACAGGCAAAGGATGATATTTTTTAAAGTAGCAATTTTGAATTTACAAATGCAATTCAAAATTATAAAAGAACTAAAATAAATTCCAGAAAATGTAATTAATTAGCAACCTAGAACAGAAACTTCAGAAAGCATCTAACAATGTCAAGGAAAGAAACAAAGGGTTTAACTGTGCAGAAAATGAGATGAGTTTGGTGGCAGAGAGCAGGATCTAAAAGATAGATAATCTTGTTGGATTTGAAACAAGCAAATGGAATCTAGCATTCATAAAAATATAAAAAAGGAAATGTTTCTGAATTTTAAAATGACACATACTCTCACCAGATTGAAAAGTATACTCCTATGCCAGACATATCAAATGTAATGTCATCAATATTCATGTATGCCCTACTAATTATTAAATTTCAGAATAGAGATGGGAGCCTATAAGCATTTGTAAAACGGAAGGAGGAAAAACATTTTTGAAGGTTGGATTTAGACTTCTTTATAGTAATCACATGCATAATATCTTATTTTAATTTCCTTTTTCTCTTTTCAGAACATAAAATCTGTGTTTTTCTCTTCCTTCACTCATATATTTGTTTTGCTCCATTATCAACAATTCCTACATTGAGTATCTTTTATTAGCCATTTTAATGATTCCTGGTAGTACTGTGGGTTAGGCGTAGGGCTTTTAACCATAAGGTCAGCGGTTCAAACCCATCAACTGCTTTATGCATAAAAGGAGAAGATAGTTAGCTCTCAAATAGATTTACCATTTCTCAAATCCTGTGTACTGTCAGTATAAGTCTAAATCAACTCAGTGACACTGGGTTTGGTTTTTATCAACCATTTTTCTAATTTTTCTCAGTCATCTCTTTGATAAAGTTCATACTCTAGCAGACTCCTTTGCAAGGACCCAAGTTGTTTCAGGACAGCGTCAACGCCCTGATCTGCAATATTCAAATGCATTTGTTTTTGTTGTAACCTGCCACCTGGTTGGCTCCTGATTTAGGAAACCCCATGAACAAGGGGATGAAAAGGTCCTTCCTGGTCCTGTGCCATTCCTATCATCATGTGACCTATAAAATTTGTTGTTGTTTTTTTTGGGGGGTGGGGTGGGGATCATTTTCAGAAGTAAAGTTCTAGGCCTTTCTTCCTAGTATATTTTAGTCTGAACCTTCAGTGAAATCTGTTCAGCATCCTAGCAGGGCGTAAGCCTCTGCTGACAGACGGGCAGTGTCTGCACCGAAGTACGTTGAATGGGGATTGAACCTGGGTTTCCACCCTGGAAGATTAGAATTTTTGTGTGAATAATCTCTCCAAATAATCCTGGAGTCCCAGTGTGGTACCGTAGGATAAGCACTGGACCGCAAGATCTGTTTGAACTGCAAGGTTGGCGGTTCAAACTTACGAGTCATTCTATGGCAATCCTATACAGGGTTGATACATATATAAGTTGGAACTGACTTGAGGACTCTTAACAAAAGTAATCTTTCTTTGGCTAATTTCAAGCAACTAACATGATACCAACCAGCTCACAAACTTCCTGAAAATTTAACATTGATTTCTCACTGGCTAGCACAGTCTGACCAAACACATTGCTTTGTAGCCTATGTCCTGGATTTTTGAAGTCTCAGTCATTTTTCTATTGCTTTTATACTAGTAGGAAACTATGGTTGGTTAAAAATGCCATGTTTGATCTTTTCTGTTCTAAAATGTCCACAATATACAGTTTTACTTCTGCCTTGGTTTGTTAACTGCTTGTGTAGAAGCCTAATGCCAGTCTAATTGACTTGGTTAATTTCCAGGTAGCTAATGATCACAACCCGAGTCGTCTTTAAATCCCTAGAGTAAAGTTTCAATTTTGTTATGTTTTGTTGGTGGTTTTGTTTTATTGCTTTGGGTTTATAATTATTTGTTTTTTGATTCAGACCCTTGTTGAAAGGAAAATTGATAACAGACATCTAACTTTGATTTTCACGTTTTTCTAATCCACAAAACTAAGTCTTAACCATGAAAGCTTGATAGGAACTGCAAAACTTGCCAAAAACTTCAACAGTATGCGATGTAAGTCTGCCTTATTCTATGAGACAAGTAGTCATCAGATCATTAGCCATACTTTAAGTCTTAAACGTTTCATAGCTGCAGGTGAATGGAGCGTCAATTTACTAGCAACCATACCAAAATAACCTGAAACCAGTAGTTAAGAGGATAAAAAAGGGTTCAATTTAATATAGGTTAGCCGATGCTTGATCTTCTATATTTCTTCTTCCTCTTCTCTTTATAACACCTTCATTAGAGCTTAAATTATTAAGTACCTTTTTTGTGGAAAGCTGTGGTTGACAATGGGAGCCCTAATTCCTTTTTGCATCTTGACATAACACGTTTCTAACCGTTAGGCCAACAATGTGGCTAATACTTAAATAAACGCAGGACAAAACTATTGAAGGGCAGATTTGCCCTCAGGTTTGCACAGAGAACTAGGAAACTTGCCTGGGCGTGTCCTTAATGATTTGTGAAAAATAGCCCCATATTATCTAGTTTCATTCATTGTGTCTATGACTAAGGTATGCATGCATACGCCAACCGCCATATAGTCAGATGGTCAAAGCTCCAAAGAACCAATCATGTATCTTTAAATATCCAATTCGGTATGTATCCCAATTGTGATTTTTCTCCCTATTTCTGTAGTCTCACCTGCAACTGTGGCAAATTGACCTGCCATCACTGATGGTTTTGCAATGGTTTCCTTTGTTTTCTATCATCTATCATGCAAAAATGGCAGGGAGAATATGTCTAACTTCCTCTGGCTTCAAAAAGGGAAAGGAGGATCAAACTTAAAATCAGTCCAAGGCCAATTTCTATTTAGCAGAGGTCAGGCATGCCTCTACCCTACAACTTTCTTTTGCCTCTTCTGACACTACATCCTTCCAAAGCACTCTCTGCTTCACATCGGGTTCAAAACCACTGTTGCAGTGGTCATACAAAGCACATAGACAATATTTACGTTTATGGGGCTTATTAACATGAATGAAAAGGACACAATTCAGGATCCGAAGCAATTGGGGTTGCAGCAGTTCTTCAGTCAGGATGCCTTTGCTCTGTTGTTAGGTAGGCCCTTCTCATTGTCTTCAGCCTCTCAACCACGTGACCCTTTAGCCTCTGCTCTGCTCAGGCAAGTGAATTCTGGCCTAATAAATTACAAAGGTCCTTCAGTCTGTCTGTAAATGGCCAATTGGCACATCCTGCCTGTAGGAACTCAGCTTTACTCTATCTGTTGGCTGACTGGGAAGCCAGCAGCTGCTCTGTCTCATGCCCCTGCCTCTGCCTTTCCAGGGAGGGATCCCACGTTCAGCTCGTGTTTTTCTTTCTTGAAGGTCCTGTGATTGCCCATTATTGCTTCAGACATGGCTCCTTTTTAACCTAGCAGGTTGGCGAAACAAAGCAATCCCAGTATTAAAGTCCTATATACCTTATTTGCATGGTCCTACCCAATTGTTTGGTGGGAGTTAAGACGATTTTGGATAAAAATGCCATATCAAGTATATTCACAGTAACCCATACAGTTAGCCCATACAGTTTGGAAGAGATCCATATCTGTGCCCATTCCAAAGAGAGGTGACTCAACAGAATACAGAAATCATCTGACAATCTCATTTATATCCCATGAGAATAAAGTTTTACTAAAGGTAATACAGAAACAGCTGCAAGCATACATTGACAGAGAAATTCCAGAGGATCAAGCCAGATTCAGAAGAGGCCAAGGAATGAGGGATATCATTGCTGATGTCTGATGCATCTTGATTGAAAGCAGAGAATATAAAAAAGGTGTTTACCTATGCTTTATTGACTACGCAAAGGCTTTTGACTGTGTGGATCATGACAAGCTATGGACAACGTTGAGAAGTATGAGTATTCCAGAACACTTCATTGTACTCCTGAGGAATCTGTACCTGGACCAAGAGGCAGTTGTTCGAACAGAACTTGGGAACACTGAAGGGGTTCAAATTAAGAAAGGTATGCAACATGGTTGTATTTTTTCACCATACTTATTCAACCTGTATGCTGAGCAAATAATCCGAGAAGGTGGGTTATACGAAGAAAAACGTGGTATCAGGATTGGAGGAAAACTCATTAACAAGCTGCGATATGCAGATGATACAACCTTGCTTGCTGAAAGTGAAGAGAGCTTAAAATATTTACTGATGAGGATCAAAAAGCACAGCCTTTGATATGGATTGCATCTCAATGTAAAGAAAACAAAAATCCTTATCAATGGACCAATAAACAACATTCTTATCAATGGAGAAAAGAATGAAGTTTTCAAGGACTTCATTCTTCTTGGATCAACTATTCACACTCATGGAAGCAACAGCCAAAAAAAAACAAACAAACAACGCATTGCCATAGGCAAATCTGCTGCACAGGACCTTTTTAAAGTGTTGAAGAGCAAAGATGTCAGCTTGAAGACTAAGGTGTACCTGACCCAAGCCATGGTATTTTCAATAACCTCATCTACATGCAAAAGCTGAACAGTGAATAAGGAAGACCATAGAAGAATTGATGCTTTTGAGTTATGGTGTTGGAGGAGAATATTGAAAGTGCCGTGGGCTGCCAAAAGAACCAACAGATCTGGTTGGAAGAATGTAGCCAGAGTGCTCCTTGGAGGTCAAGATGGTTAAACTTCGTCTCTCATATTTCGGGCACATTGTCAGGAGGGACCAGCTGCTGGAGAAAGATATCATGTTTGGTAAGGTGGAGGGTCAGAGAAAAAGAGGAAGAACCCCAGAGAGATGGATTGGCAAAATGGCAGCATCAATGGGCTCAAGTGTGATAACTATATTGAGGTTGGCCCAGGATCAGGCAGTGTTTCATTCTGCTGTGCATAAGACACCTAACAACAACAACATACAGTTAGCATTTCAGTCTCATGCTGATGTGCTTGCCCCTCATTGGGATGACTATTTTGTTTTTGTCTTATTAAAGACTTATTTAAAGGGTCTCTATATGTTGAGGAGCTCTGGTAGTGTAGCGGTTACGAATCGGGCTGCAAACCGCAAGGTTAGCAGTTCAAAACTACCAGCCGCTCCAAGAGAGAAAGATGAGGCTTTCTGCTCCTGTAAAGATTTACAGCCTCGGAAATCCTGTACAGGGTTGCTATGGGCCGGAACCGACTCTACGGCACTCATCAACAACAACATACGGTGCTGCAAGGAGCTCTGGTAGCGTAGTGATTACGAATCGGGCTGCGAACCTCAAGGTCAGCAGTTTGAAACTACCAGCTGTTTTGTGGAGAAAGATGAGGCTTTCTACTCTCGTAAAGAGTTATAGCACCGGAAACCCTGTTCAGGGTCACTATGAGTTGGAACTGACACCACGACACATCACAACAACAACAACAATATATGGAGCTGCAGGATAATGCACTGGACAACAAGGTCAGTTTGAACTGCAAAGTCGCCTGTTCAAGTCCAGCAACCACTCCTCAGCAACTCTATACAAGGTCACTGTAAGTCGGAGCCAACTCAACAGCACTTAACAACAACAACATAGAATAACTCTGAATTTGGGTCTTTTTTTTTCCCTAACAAAAGTTGGCAATCAGTGTGAGGGCTGGAAATGTAAAGGCGGATATTTTATAGCAAGGAGGGGAGTGATTAACCTTTCAGTCTAGGAGCGAAGGGCCCTGGGACCATCACTTGGGACCCCACCCAGAGAAGCAGTGAGGCCTGAGATGAAGACAGGGAGGATGACATGAAGAGATGGAGTGACTGGGGACTTGAGATCCAGGGAGGGAAGGGGGCTGTGTGCTGAGGACTGTGGGGGAGGGTGGGGCATGGGGGGTATACCCTTTGGTTGAGTGATGATGCATGGGCATGATGATAACTATGGCAATGAAATAAATGTAAAACTAATGTTCTCCCATGTAAACTATCACACAATAAAAAAAATTATAGAGATTTGGTAGACATTATGTGTAACCTCCCATTTTGTGGTCAGATGTAAGCAACCAATTAAAAAAAAAAAAAAAAGTTGGAAATCAGGATAAGACCTAAAGCTGTCTTACCTGTAAGTATCTGCAATGGTCAAGGACTAGAACAATGGTCTATTTGCCAGAGAAGAGTTACCTTATACTCCACCAGTTTACATAATCTGTGGAGGTCCCATGAAATAAACACTTTAAAATTTTGAGCCTTGTGTTTTGGCGTGGCTCTCTGAGACCATTATTAAGTCTCATTGTGTGTGTGTGAATACTGTTAACCTTTTTTGTCTATTTGCTCTTGATTATCATCCCCAAATGTATGGAAGAATGCCTTTAGTAATCTCTTCTAGCACATGGGTGAAACTAGCAGTTGAAACTGAAATTAGATTCTAGGATGCAGCTCTTAAATATGTCTCAATATTGTGTTTTAGTACCAGTATAAGTGGTTGGGTGTAGCTGCAGATTTATAAATTTCAACACAGATTTCACATGCTGAATCCTGGCCTAACAAGTTTTTCTCTGTCATCTTTCTTTTTTCTTCTCTGCGTGTGTGTCTCTTGCAAGGGTTTTGCTTTGTTCTTACTGGTGGCAGTTTTATAGGTCTCTGATGCTACCTCTTGCAAAAGTTTTTTGTTTGCCTTTGCTGGTGAGAACAGCATAAGGTTCATTCTGTGTGAAATCTTGAGCTCTATAAACTTCAAAACAAACAAAGAAACAAACACAAAAGGCATGGGAATACCTGTACAAACTGGTAGGGAACGTTACTAGCCATGAAAGATGGTTAAAGCCTTCTGCATATGATAAGTTAGTTTAAAGAGCAGGCAAGAAGTTCAGGCTGCCCAGACAATGCCTTAAGACAACGCCTATGCAACTCACAAGGCACACATGGTTTAAGCAATATGTCTCCAAACCACAGAGTGTTTCCCTAACAGGATTTTACTCAGGCCAGGTTTCTAAACTTTAAACAAACGTTAACCTCTGAAACTGGGGAATTTCATATCTGGGAGCAATGAAGAGTTTCCCTAATTGGATTCGTATGTGACATATGGGCACACATTATGGCTCTGCTTGTGCTTATCTGCTTGGCATAATTTCTTTAAGAACAATGTGGAAAAATATGAATGTGTTTCTTAAAATATTCTCTACACAGCAGATTAGGATCTCAGAAGATCAGCATCCAGGTAGGGATTTTATTTGACCCAAGGAAACCAAGTCTCACCCGAATTCTTAACATCCTTCATAAATGAGACTGAATCTTTGTTCCACTACCAAAACACTGGCTTGGAGATTATACATTAAACGAAATACACTAGAGAAAATTTTAAATTTCAGTGATGACTTATAGAACATTTATTTCCATTTGTGTCTTTTCTTTCCTCTTTAAAAAACAAAACAAAACAAAAAAAACCGTGTTTAGTATTTGTGTTGTATGTTTAAAGACAGTTGTGTTTCTATTTGTTCTGTTCACAGACTCTTTGGTCCACTCTCTCTTAAAGCCAGTTGGTACTGAACTCCAGTTTTGTTACCTAAGTTTTTGGGTACATTCATGAGGTTGTTATAAGGAATCTTAGCCTTTTGAATGAAACTCTGTTCATTGATGTCAAATGTTGCCATCTGACTTTCTTGTATGCATGATTTGGATAATTTCACCCAATGTCACAATGTTACAATGGTGCAATGTTACAATGAAATTCACTCCGGGTACTTGCTATCCTTTCTGACCTGTCTTATGAAATTCACCGAGTTTACTAACAGTTCACAGCCTGTTTTATAGAAACTTCGAAACGCATGTTGTTGCTTGGGGAAAATAGGGAGTGCAAGGTCTAAACATCAGGCTGGGCCTCTCTCAAGTAAACAGTGGTTTATGTATAGAAGCTTTATAAATCATGGTGGTGTTTTCATACAGTAGATGTTAGCATGCAACATATTTATAAAGACAGTGGTCATCTTGGGAGCAAAGGTCACTTAGGTTTGGCCCAAGACTTTTCAGAGACCTCTGGTAATTCTAAGACAGGTTGATCTAACTGAATCAGTTTGAAATTACGTAGCTACTTGTTTATATGCATACTGTCTTCTTTTGTATGGTGTTGTTTTAAGAATGCTGTGCTATTATCGATTATCATAAAATAGATGATCCTTAAGGAAGAACAGTCAAACTGTGGAGTTGAACACAGGTAGGAACTGTATATGTTTCTTCATTCAAAGTTATTTTTAATGACATCAGAGACCCAGTAAGTGTGTGATTCTGATTTAAGATAATGTCCACTTAGCTGAAATCTGTGATAGGCACCCAGAAACAAGGTTGAGATTCTGTCTTAAGGACTTCTGTTTTATTCTAACGAGCATGCTCTGTGTGCTTTTCCCTCCTACAGAATAAGGGTGTGTGTGTGGGGGGAAATTACTAAAGAGTTTTCTTTTTTTAAAATGTCTTTTGTCACAATGAAGAGGAAAAAAAATCTAACAAAAACAACTGCTTACTAAGTGTCATGCATGGAATTTTATACCCCCAAATATATGTGGCGCTATAGGGTAAACTCCTGGTGTGGCACTGTAGGTTACACAGACTGCAAGGTCCATTTGAAGCACAAAGTCGGCAGTTCAAACTCATCAGCGGCTCCTCAGAAACCCTATACAAAGTTGCTATGAGTAGAAACGCAATGTATGGTACTTAACAACATCATCAAAGTATGTCAGTCAGCTTGGCTGGATCATGAAGCTCTGTAGTTTGAACATTATGTTGTGGTTGTTGTTAAGTGCCATCTACTTGCTTCTAACTCATAGTAGCTCTGTATAGTGAGTTTGAATTCCCTTCCTTGCAGTTTAAACCGACCTTGCAGTCCAGTGCTACTTATCCTATAGTGCCATAGCAGGACTTCTCGGATATTATACACTGATGTAGTCTGGAAGTTGTGTGACTAATCCCTATGATGCGATTCGATGTGATAAACCAGTAAGAAGATTAATGGTGCGATGATGCAGCACACTTAATCACATCAGAGCCCCAATCTGATGTCAGGAGAATTTCCCTGTGGTGTGGCCTGCATTGCCTTTTATTGTATAAAAGATAGAAGGAGAGATAAATGGGCCGAGATGAGAGGAACCTACCACCATCAAGAAAGAAGAGCCAGGACTGAAGTGCCTCCTTTAAACCTGGGGTCTGCACTATAAAGCTCGTAGATCAAGAGAAAGACTGATGTTAAAACCCATGGAATCTCCAAGGAGTGCTGAAAACAGTGATGTTGAAAGGAGAACACAAATGCTTCCCCGAATCCATTACTCTCAATGCAGACATCTAGCCTCCTTTACTATGAGTCTGGAGTCCTGGTGTTTGCACTGTAGGGTAACCACTGGATCACAGACCTCAAGGTCAGAGGTTCCAACTCACCAAATGCTTCTTGAATACCCTTTACATGTTAGCTATGAGTCAGAACAAACTCAATGATACCTAACAACAAACTGTGGGGAAATACATTTTTGATTGTTAAAGCCATCTACTTGTTTTTGTTTGTTTGTTTGTTTTAATGCAAGCACTAGATAAATAAGACACCAAAAAAGAACAGTGAATGGGAAAGACATTTGTGGCATATTGTCAGTGAAAATACCGGGGCCAATTTAAATATATGCAAATGAATTGGGATAAATAACTCTTCTCTTTGAGACTGGGCCAAAAATAGGGAGGGCAAGGCAAAAACAGGCTTCTTGGATTCCAAATGTCTGTGTTTATACAGCCCCAGGGAAACTTTGAAAAAATCCTCACAACTAGATAGAGACATTTGAAGAAATCTTAAAAGGACAAATTTAGATTAAGTGAAAACTTTAGAATAATTAAGCAAACTTCCAGCAGTAATTAAGATTTCTGACATATAAATGATTTCAAGATCTTTAGGTAATGTTTTAATATTAAATTGAATTAATATTTGTAATCATTAAAATTCATATACAGTGGCTTTTTTAGAGCAAAGATTTACATACATACACATGTGTATGTATATATGTATGTTGTTGTTGTTAGGTGCCATAGAGTCAGTACCAACTCATAGCAACCCTATGCACAGCAGAACAAAACACTGCCCAATCCTGGGCCAACCTCACTACCCTTGCCATGCTTGAGTCCATCGATGCTGCCACTTGGCCAATCCATCTCATTCGGGGTCTTCCTCTTTTTCTCTGACCCTCCACCTTACCAAACATTATATCCTTCTCCAGTGACTGGTCCCTCCTGACAAGATGTCAAAAGTATGAGTGACAAACTTTGACCATCTTGGCCTCCAAGGAGCACTCTGGCTGTACTTCTTCCAAAACGGATCTATTAGCTCTTTTGGAAGTCCATGACACTTTCAATATTCTCCTCCAACGCTACGGCTCAAAAGCATCAATTCTTCTACTGTCTTCCTTATTCAGTGTCCAGCTTTCACATGCATATGAGGTTATTGAAAATACCATGGCTTGGGTCAGGTGCACCTTAGTCCTCAAGCTGACATCTTTGCTCTTCAACACTTTAAAAAGGTCTTGTGCAGCAGACTTGCCTAATGCAATAGTCATTTGATTTCTTGACTACTACTTCCATGAGTATTGATAGTTGATTCGAGAAGAATGAAGTCCTTGACAACTTCAATCTTTTCTCCATTGATAAGAATGTTGTTTATTGGTCCAGTGGTGAGGATTTTTGTTTTCTTGACATTGAGATGTAATCCATACTGAAGACTGTGCTCTTTGATCTTCGTCAGTAAATGTTTTAAATCCTCTTCACTTTCAGCAAGCAAGGTTGTATCATCTGCATATCGAAGGTTGTTAATGAGTCTTCCTCCAATCCTGATGCCATGTTTTTCTTCATAGAACCCAGCTTCTTGCAGTATTTGGTTAGCATACAGGTTGAATAAGTATGGTGAAAGAATACAACCTTGTCGCACACCCTTCTTAATTTTAAAACATTCAGTGTTTGAACAACTGCTTCTTGGTCCAGGTACAGATTCTTCATGAGCACAATTAAGTGTTCTGGAATACTCATACTTCTCAATGTTGTCCATAGGTTGTCATGATCCACACAATTGAAAGCCTTTGCGTAGTCAATAAAGTACAGGTAAACGTCTTTCTGATATTCTCTGCCTTTAGCCAAGATCCATCAGACATCAGCAATGGTATCCCTTGTACCACAGCCTCTTCTGAATCCAGCTTGAACCTCTGGAAGCTCTCTGTCAATGTATGCTTGCAGTTGTTTCTGTATTACCGTTAGTAAAACTTTACTCACAAGGGATATCAAAGAGATTGTCTGATGATTTCCGCATTCTATTGGGTCACCTCTCTTTGGCATGAGCACACATATGGATTTCTTCCAATCAGTCAGTCAGATAGTTGTCTTCCAAATTTCTTGGTAGAGATGAGTGAATGCCTCTTGTGCCGCCTCACTTTCTTGAAAGATTTCAACTTTTATTCCATCAATTCCTGGTGCCTTTTTCGTTGTCAATTCCTTCAATGCACCTTGCCCTTCCTCCCTGAGTATCATTGGCTCTTGATCATATGCTACCTGTTGAAATGGTTGAACATGAACCATTTCCTTTTGGTACAGTGACTGTGTATTCCTTCCATCTTCTCTTGATGCTTTCTGCATCATTCAATAATTTGCCCAGAGAATCTTTCACTAACGAAAGTCGAGACTTGAGTTTTTTCTTCAGTTCCCCCAGTTTGAGAAATTCTGCCGTCAGATGGACTTTGGCTGAAAGTAGAGAATACCATAAATGAAAGTATTTATTTATGCTTTATTGATTATGCAAAGGCATGAAACTGTGTGGAACATAAACTATGAATAATATTGCAAAGAATAGGCATTTGAGAACATTTCATTGTGTTCATATGTAACCTTAAACATAGACCAAGAGACAGTCAATCAAACAGAATGGGATACTTCGTGGTTAATATCAGAAAAGGTGTGTAACAAGTTTGTATCCTTTAACCATACTGAGTAAGTAATCTGGGAAGCTTGACTATATGAGGGAGAACATGGCATCAGCATTGCAGGAAAGCTCATTAACAACCTGTGATATGCAGATGATACAACCTTGCTTGATGGACGTGAAAAAGGACTTGAGGTACTTACTGATTAGGATTTTAAAATGCAGCCTTCACTATGGATTACAACTCCGTGTAAAGAAAACAAAAATCCTTCCAACTGGACCAATAACATCAGGATAATGAAAAACTGAAGTTGTCAATGACTTCATTTTACTTGGGTCACAATCAAAACACATGAAGCAGTAGTCAAGAAATCAAACAGCGTATTACATTAGGCAAAACTTTCACAAAAAGACTCTTAAAGTGTTAGAGCAAAAATGTCGCTTTGAGACCTAGGTGTGCCTTATTTGAGTATTTTCAATTGCCTTAAATGCTCAATGATGAATAAAGAAAACAAGAGAATTGGTGTGTTGAATTATGACCTTAGAGAAGAATACTGTAAGTGCTGTAGACTACCATAAGAACAAACATATCTGTCTTGTAAGAAGTGCAGCCAGAATCCTCCTTAGAAGTGAGGATGGTGAGAATGCTGCTCATACTTAGGACATGTTGTCAAAAAGGACCAGTCCTTCAAGATGGTCATCTTGCTTGGTAAAGTGGAGGGTTCACTGAAAAATAGAGAGAACCTCAACATTGGCTGCAACAATGAGCTCAAATATAACAACAGTTGTGAGAATGGCGTCAGAACCGAATTGATGGCACCTAACAACAACTGTTGAATGGATTGCTGATACTGATTGCAGTTGATATTATTAGAATTGTCAAATGTATGGTGGTTTGGCAGCTCTGGTTGTATAGTGGTTCCCAGTCGGGCTGCTGATCTCACGGTCAGCAGTTCGAAACTACTAGCAGTTCCATAGGAAAAAGATGAGGCTTTCTGCGCCTGTAAAGATTTATAGCCTTGGAAACCCTATACAGGGTCACTATGAGTCTGAACTGACTCCACGGCACATCACCACCACCACTATGATGTTTTTCAAGTAAATAGCACATAAATGTAGACAAGATAAATTCTGTCAGTAGACTTTAGCTTCTACTTTAAGGATTATCACCAAGCCACCTGCCACATAGTTTTCGGTGGTGACCTTGCTTTGTCCATGCATTCATAAAATGATCACTGGAGATTGGATGTTTTGGAGAGGCATGGTGAAGGATTAAGATGGTGCAGGGTTATCCAAAGAGTAGTATTTGGGGACTTATAATCTTATCCTAAGGAGCTCTGGTAGCATAGTGGTTACGAATCAGGCTGTGAACCACAAGGTCAGCAGTTTGAAACTACCAGCTGTTCCGTGGGAGAAAGATGAGGCTTTCTGCTCCCATAAAGATTTACAGCCTTGGAAATCCTGTACAGGGTTGCTATGTGTTGGAACTGACTCCACGGCACATAACAACAACAACAACAATCATATCCTAAAATAATCAGCTATCTAAAGGAGCTTTCAACTAGTCTGTGGAAAAGAAAACACAGCAACGTATGCATAATCAAGAGATTAAAAATTAAAGCAGTGGTAAAAGAATATAATGTGTTAGATGTTAAATCATAAAGCACTTTGTTGAAGGCTGTAATCTCCATTTTGAGTGTTGACATTAGTTTTTTCTGACCATAGAAACAACAGTGTGAATGCTAAGCCAAGTTCAAGGCAAATGTTGTTGTTGTGCGTAAAGGAATTGATTCCTGTTTTTAGCAGTCTTGTAGAGGTTTTCTGACAATGGCTGGTGAGTCTCAATTGCTGACCTTGTAGTTACCAGTCCCAATCCAGTGTTTATCCTACAACACCATATCTGTGCTCAAGGCAAACCTGTTGTTAAGTGCCATTTAGTTGGATTCAACTCATGGCAGCCCTGTAAAGGGTTTCCAGGAACAGTTGGTGTGTTTGAACTGCCAACCTTGTGGTTTGCAGTCCAGCGCTTATACTACAGCATCACACCAGTACTCCAAGACAAAAAGAGTGAAGCAATTTTGTCCTCAGGTAGAGTGTATTTGAAAGTAATTTTCAACTCCCAGGGAAACCTGAGTGGAGGCGTCGGGGTTGGGAGAGTGTTACCTTCAGGCTTGCACAGAGAACTGGGAAATTTTCCTGGGTTTGTTCTTAATGATTTACCAAAAAGAGCCTCAGGTTACCTCATTTGGGTCCTAGTGACATGATCATGAATCATACTCTGACATCCATGTAGTGAGGTGAGCAATCCTAGAAACAATCCTGTAAACATTTTAAAATGAAATTGTGTACATATCCTAACTATGGTTTTTTCCATACTTGCATACTCTACATGTGGCAGTGATAACTTTACCTACCACTAATCATGATTTTTTTTTTTTTGTGAATCGTCTATAGGAGCCCCATGGCTATGAAAGAGTAGATTCCATTTCAGCCTCATGCTGAAATGACAATCACCAAGGTGATTGTCTTTGTCACGCTTGCTGCTGCGTGCTGTGGAGTCGATTCCGACCCATAGCGACCCTGTACAGGGTTTCCGAGGCTGTAAATCTTTACGGGAGCAGAAAGCTTCATCTTTCTCCCGTGGAACAGCTGGTAGTTTCGAACTGCTGACCTTGTGGTACACAGCCCGATTCATAACCACTACGCTACCAGAGCTCCTTAAGTATTAATAAAAGGATCTCTGTAGACTATCTTTGAATTTGGGGTCTTAAATCCCCTAAAATATCCCCACTGTACCTACCTCACTGAGCCATTTGCTTTTTCTGGAATGAAAATGGTCTTATATGTGCATTGAATGACTGCCAAGATGAACTTTATGTTCAAATTTTGGTGAGTTTTGATTATGTTTATGCATAATTTAATAATGCTTCCCTGAATTCCATTGTATTCATTTTCTCTGTAAACACTTTTGGTTCTTTTTATGTTAATTTATTTTTTTGTTATCATTACATATTTATTTTCCTACTTTTTTCAATGCCCCTTAACAGTTTTTCACTAGGATTTCTGTTTCCTTGGAAACCATGGAATTTTGTCTTTATTTTAATTTTTTAACTTTCTATTGTGTGAAGGTTAACAGACAACATCGTCAGCTTTACATTCAACAAATTAAACACTTTGTTTCATCTCAGTAATCACAATCCCCTCCCTGCATGCAACAACAGTGATCTGGCTTCCTCCCTGTGACTTCCCTTTTGCATTTTATATTTCACAAAAGAACAAAGCAAAAATACTTGGTATATAATACAAAACAAAAAAATATATAATTATATAAGATATATGATATATATATATATACATATTTAAAAGTCCTACAGGCATATTCGGCAAGCCAGCCTCCTTGTCTGAATGCACACAGCCTTACTCCACCCCTGGGCATAGAACCTGCAGCTGTTCTATATTTCTACACGGCTTTGCTCTGCCACTGTCTCTGATATTGCCAATTTTCTGGGTACTCGTCCTTCTTCGTGATCCTGGGATCATGTATTGCAGAAGTGAAAAATCAACTTGTTGTTGGGTGCTGTCTAGTCAGTTCCGACCCATAGCGACCCTGTATTGGAATTCAGAGGCACACCTTATGAGCTTGAACCACTGACTTTCAAACTGATTTAGCAGTTCAGTGCATTAACGCACAGTGCCACACCAGGACTCCAGAAAGATCAACTACTTCCCCCTTTTAGTTACACATATTCTACAGTTACAGTTGTGACTATGCAATCCTGCATACAATTATTCACAGTTGAATCATAACCTCCTGTCAGTATTATCTCCTACCACCTTTTTCCAGATCCATCTGGAAAAGAGAAAAACTGTTCAGTGGGGATTCCATCTCACCCCTATCGCTCTGAAGCTAAGCGCACTCATGAGAATTTGTAAGCCAGTCACTCCGTGCTTTTATAGCCCCACAGCTTTGATAACCAGTGTCTAGATTGTCCATCTCTGTCAACCCAGCTCACTGAGGAAACGAGCTTGTTCCTCGTCTTTATTTTTTATATGACTTTGATTTCATTCTGAGTCAGTAAATTGACATTCATTGTTATTCTGTTTTTCAATCATTTCTGTTTTTGAATTTTGCTTTTCTGATAGGTGATTTTATACTCCTAAATGTTTATCTCAGGCTATTTAATTAGTTTTGAAAGTTGAGTTACCTTGAAAATTGACTTACAGTTACCTTCTTTTGCATGGGTGGAGAATTTGCATCGATATATTTTGATAAACCTTTTCTTTTTTTCAAATTTGCTTTGTATTAATGAGACCTTTTTGTAGACAGATTTGGCATATTGGTTTGATATTGTACAAGATCATTTGCTTCTATTGGTTTAACAAAGTACAGGTTCTTTATTGGCCAAGAGGTTATATTTCCTTTGGCTACATTTTGCATATTTCAGTATCTTCTTCAAGATCTATGAGTACACAACACTAAGAAAAATGTATTACTATTAGGGATCCAGTTCATACATGCAAGAGTTTATTTTAAACAAAACATGCTTGAACATGTCTCTGTGATCAGCGAATGTGCGCAGACACATTTTCAGAGTAATGTACTTATCTTAGTCTCATTAGGGTGCCTTCTTAAAAAAGGATGCTTTTTATGCCGTGTTAAAAAAAATGATTTTTAGGTCCAGGCTATTATTAATTTCTTAAGAAGACTCAAATAGGCATTTCTCCAGATCGTTGAAACTGCGACAAGTTTATGGGAACGCTGTCTCACATAAAGTGACAGTTTTTAGATGGATCAAACATTTTAAGGAAGGCTAGGAAGACCTCATAGATGAGCCAAGAGAAGGAAGACTGTCAGCCTCAATATATGAAGACACTGGTGGAAGAAGATTGTGGAATTGCCACTGGTGTGATTGTTGCTAAAGCTGGCATCTGAGAATCTCAGTATTTTCAGTTTTGAGTAAATATCTTGTCCTCAACAAGTTTTTCGTTCTATAGGGACCAAAACGTTGCATGAAGATCAGCTAGCTCAGAGATTATCTTTCCATCAGAGCTGTAAGTAAGATTTATGGTGATTAAGATAATTTTTTTAATTTTTAAATTTTTTAAAAAATGTTTTATTGTGAATTATAAGATTGTTTACACGAGAGAACTTTAGTTTTACATTCATTCTGTCGTATATCCTCTCATTGCCCTGGTTTCAATCTACTCCATGCATCATCAACCACCCAAAGGGTATACCCTTCAAACCTGCCCCCTATACTTACCTCCCCCCACCCCCAATCTTCAGCACACAGTCCCTCTCCCTCTCTGGATCCAAAGTCCCCAGCTGCTTCATCCCTCCACGTCATTGTCTGTCCCTCCATCACAGGCCTCGCTGCTTCTCTGGGTAGGGTTCCGCTCTCGGCTCCTCTCCGTTGATGGTCCTAGAGATCTCCGCTTCTAGACTTGAGAGTTAATCACTCCCTTCCTTGCTATAGAATGTCTACCTTTACATTTCCAACCCTCACAATCAGTCCTGATAACAATTATTCACTATTGTATCACAAGTGACCCATTTGCATTTCATTTCATCACCTCCGCCTAGACAGATTGGATAGTACTCACTAGAGATTCTGTTTCCTCCAGGCCCCTGGCTCTAGGTTCCCTCATGAAAGCCTGTAAGCCAGTCACTTCTTGCCTTTGTAGGCCCCCCACCCATTTTGCGTATCCAATGTCCAAGTTGCCCATCCCTGTCTACTCTGTGTATGGAGGGGGTGGGAGTGTTTCTTGCTGTAAGGATTTGTTCCCTCTTTTCTTTTCTTTTTAACTTAAGTTTTTTATTGTGGATTGAGTGAAAGTTTACAGGGCACATCATCAGTTTCACATTCAACCATTCATATAACTTGTTTCATTACATTGATTATAATCTCCTCCATATACCATCAGTTAAGAGTATTTCTCTCTATCCATTTTAGCTTTTTAAAAAACACATAAACAAAAAAAC
>NW_006408716.1:393174-408084 GCF_000296735.1 Chrysochloris asiatica | reverse complement strand
GAATTTTTTATCCTTTTTTGTGTTTGTTCTTCTATCTTAGTGGTATTGAGAGGCTTGTCTTCCAGCTCACTGATTCTACCTTCCATCTCATCTAATTTACTCCTCTTCCCTTTCAGGGTGTTTTCTATTTCTGTAATATTTGTTATTGATTGTTTGGACCTCTTTCTGTAGGATTTGAATTGTTTCCAATGCTGTATTTATCTTGTTTGATTGTTCCTGTAGCACTTTCCTGACTTCTTTCTTATTTTTTCAACTCCATTGTAAAGTGTTTTGAAACATTTTATAATCATTTTTCTGAATTCTTTCTCAGGCATTTCCAAGGCCTGCCCTCCTTCCAGAATGGAGTACAGGTCTATTTCTAGGCCATTTATCTCAGATATTTTGACTTTTTTCTGGACATGTGCTGATATGGCCATCTCCTTTTGCTTCTTGGGCATGTTTAATGTTTATCTGTGGCCCTAATACTTAATTGAGTATGTGTTTTGATAATTTTTTATGCTTTCTGATTGCTTCCAAGAAGATGTGGTCAGGGTGTTGGCTTCTCTTTTCACTCTTATTGCTCAACTCAGAGTAACTTTCACAGGTGTTGCCTGTTTCCCTGGTATATGGCAGCTGGTATTGGTTCTTGTCTAGGTTTTGGTGTTTTATAAAGTGTGATTGCAGCTTGGCTATTTGGCAGCAGTTGTTGACTCTTCTCATGTAATATAGGGAGACAGTCCTCAAAAAGCAGAAGGGAGGCTATGGAACAGCTAAACAACACCAGTCAGGTAAAAAACAAAATAAAAAATAGAAACAAAAACAAAAATGGGAGAAAGAGTAAAAAGAAAAACAAAAGGAAAAACAAACAAACAAACAAAAAAAACAGAAGAAAATAATGTAGCACCAACAAAAACAAGACTGAATACAGCAGTATCTAATCACAAAAAAGGGAAGAAGAGGGCGAGAAGAAAAAGAAGGGAAAGAAAAACAAAAATCTGTAGCTTAATATAAGTATGTCTTTAATGTCCTAAGTTCCTGGCTGCCTGAGAGATTTTGCCTTTAAAATCTCTTTCAGATACTTCTGCCCTCCTCTCCTTGTTGTTGTTAAGTTCTGTTGAGTCGATTCCGACCCACAGCGACCCTGTATAGGGTTTCTGAAGAGCAGCTGGTGAGCTTGAATCACCGACCTTGCAGTTCAAAAGGCTTTGCAGACTGGCACATTTACCCACAGCACCACACTGGGACTCCTCTCTTACCTGTGATAAAAAAAAAACAGGCCAAAAGGGAGGCAGCTCAGCATCACAGCTTGGGCTGAGTGTCTGTGCATGTTCCTGGCAGAAGAAACTGCCCGCGGTGAGGGTGGGGATGGTCACTTGGCTCAGGCTCTTCCTCTATTCACCTGAATGGAGGTGGGCAAACAGTGAGTGCATCAATTACCTGATACCAAAGAAAAAGAAAAAGAAAAAGAAAATCAGAAGAATGCAAAACTGACAAAATATGTTGTGCACCTTTTTTTTCCAAGGTTCCCACGGCATTTTTCTGTGGCGTTCCCCAATTTCATCCCGCCGCTTGGTCTTGCCCAGGATGTGGGCTCAGGCCTCTGAGCCCAGCCTGGCAGATTTAAAAGTACACGATTTTTTACTTCAGCTCCAAACTCCTCAAGTTGTAAGCCTTCAAACCTTGAAAATATTCCTATCTCTGTGGGTCCGAGTTTTGGAGATCTGTCCTGGCTCTTTTTTGCCTGGTTTTCTGTGTTATTGCTGACGGCGACTTTCCCTATATCTCCACCTTAGCTGCCATTGAGTCCCTGCATTTTTCAATTAATATAATTTTATAAAATAAATCATAACCAGGGACAAGTCTAGGATTTACCAATAACCATGGAGTCCAGGTGTGGCACTGTGGATTAATGCGCTGGACTGAAAAAGTTGGTTTGAACCACAAGTTCAATTGTTCAAGCTCGCCGGCTGCTCCTTGGAAACCTATAGGGTCTCAATGGCTCAGAATCAACTGGTAGCACTTAGCAACAACAACAACAACAACAACACTCAGAGAACAAGGTCCAATCAAAACAGTGACTTCTGAGGGGATGTGTTTGGGCCAGTTCAATTCAAGGCAGCAAGGTCAACACGGGTCAAAGGATCCAGTGACTCTCATATGGGATTCCCAAGAGGTAATCCTGATAGGTTTTGCCTAAGGATGTAGGATGATCACAGGGACTTATTATGAAGAAGTTTTTTGATGAATAACAATTGCATTGATAAGATAAAGCCAGGAAAATTGCACCAGGGAATTTATTATTATTTTTTTTTTCCATCAGAAAATGCACCTACTCATTCTTCAAGAATAGCAAGGCTACCCTCTGAGAATTAAGTTGAGAAGCTTCACCTCATCCATCCTACAGCCCTGATCTTTCACACTCATATTTCTTTTTGTTCTTTAAACTCAAAGAACATATAAAAGGAACATGATTTGAATCCCTAGAGGATGCCAAAACTGCTGTTTTGATGTGATATAAATTGATGATCACAGAATTATCCTGGGAAGGGTTAGAGAGATGGAAATGCAACCTTCAGAAGTATCTGGAGCTAGATGGAGGATATATGGAAAAACAGTAGCTTCACATTTTGATATAATTAATACTTTTTAAAAAATTTTGTAGCACTTTTTTTTTTTTAATTTTGTATATGTTGTTTTGTTGTGTTGTATGCTATGGAATTGTTCCAATGCATAGTAATCCTGCATAAGGTTTCCAAGGAGTTCCTGGTGGGTTTGAACTGCCAGCCTTGTGATTAACAATCCAGTGCTTATTCTACAGCACCACACCAGGACTTTTGTATATAAGCCATGGTGGTGGTGGTGGTGGTAGTGTGTTGTGGTTGGTTCTGACTCATAGAGACTCTGTATAGGGTTTCTGAGGCTGTAAATCTTTACGGGAGCAGAAAGCCTCATGTTTCTTCCATGGAACAGCTGGTAGTTTCAAACTGCTGACCTTGAGATTAGCAGCCCAACTCGTAACCTCTATGCTACCAGAGCTCCTTATATAAGCCAAATATATCCTAGATTCTTTAGAGAATTCAAGTCAAACATCAAATAATTACATGTAAATAGGGTATTTTAAAATGTATGCTCATAGTTGCTGAGAAACATTTTGACCTTGAAAGGGTTATATCTGCCTTCTAATATTTGTATTTGAATTTAAGTGATACCATTCATTTTTGAGAATGAAGGATTCTCTGCCTTGGAACAGGCACAATGTACACAGATTCTTCATGTGTTACTTGAATATCTACTACACGATGAGTATATCACAAAAGTTCTGTTTATGAATCACAGGTCTATGGATGACCAAAACAGGAACGATGATGACAGACACTGAGAAGCACTGACAGTTAATTCCTTGTTTCATGCCAAGCCATCTTCTCAACAAGAAATAGGCAGATCTCTATAAGAAGGCATCTGAATCCAGCTATAAAAGTCTCGCATCATTTCAATTCCCAATCCCTGCCCTGGTGGCAAAGTTAAGTGCTCAGATATTAATTGATAAGTCAGAGGCTTGTGCTCTGTGGGCGACCGACGTGACAGACTACTTCTGTAATGATTTATATTCCTGCAAACCCTGATGTGCAGTATTATATGACTTGAGATCAACTTAAAGCAGTGGATTTGTTATTTTCACTCATTTTATTTTCAAGTTAAGCTTATAATATCTGATTTCAAACTAATCAAATGTTTTGTCTTCTAACTAGCCTTTGAATTCTGGCCTTTGCTCTGCTCTCTGCCAAGATTTTTCTTTGAGAGGTTAGGCATGAATCACAAGTGGCATAGGAAATGATTTTACCTGAAAATCAAATGAAGTTTTGGATTTTGTTGTATCATGGTGTAAGAAGAGTTATATACCTTCTAATTATTCACATTGAATTAAATGAAAGTTTCAGTCTACGATTGTTGTTGTTGCTAAGTGCTGTTGAGTCGGTTCCGACTCATAGCGACCCTGTACAGGGTTTCCGAGGCTGTAAATCTTTACAGCAGCAGACAGCCTCATCTTTCTCCCACGGAACAGCTGGTAGTCTCGAACTACTGACCTTGCAGTTCGCAGCCCGATTCGTAACCACTATGCTACCGGAGCTCCTTCACACTACCAGTCTACCATAAGTGGATACATTTGTGTTTGCTTAACACTAAGATTTCCAATATCCCCTTTTAACAAAGAGGAAAGAGAGACTCTCAAATTCACAAACTTTTACACACTGTAGTTACTAACAAGATTTAATTATATGTTTGTTCCAATGTACTTATTTTCAGAGATAAGGACCTCAGGTAGTGTAGTGGTTATGAATCGGGCTGCTAACTTCAAGGTCTGCAGTTCAAGACTACTAGCTGTTCCACAGTAGATGACACGTTCTGCTCCAACAAAGTTTACAATTTCGGAAACCCTATACAGGGTCACTATGAGTTGGAACTGACTCCAAAGCACACTACCATGACCACCATTTTCAGAGATACCGTCTGCTTATAATAAGCAATTCTGAATTCCTTTTCATGGCAATAACATAAACTGTCCTTTAAAGAATAATTTTAATTTACATTTTTAAAATGAGTTGATCAAAATAGTTATTTAATAAATAATATTGTTGGAAGTACATACATGTGGTAAATGTCATAAAGTTAATAAGCATTTCCATCAAGTTTGAAACTCTCTGACCTAGATTATTCTTCCTCATACTTTATTCATCTAAGTTCTCATCTAAAATGTCAAATTGATGCTGCCGTTTCCTCACTGTAGCTCACTGGGGATCTTCCTCTTTGTTGCTGATCCTCAACTTTTCCAAGTATGATGCCCTCCTTCAGGAACTGGGCCCTCCAAAATAAGAGAGATGAAGGCTTACTATTCTCATTTCTAAGGTGAATTCTGGTTATATTTCTTCCAAGATAGATGTGTTTGTTCTTCTGGCAGGCCACTGTACTTTCAATATTCTTCTCTAACTCCATAATGCAAACACACCAATTCTTCTACAGTTGTATATATTCATTGTTCAATTTTCACATGCAAATGAGGCCATTGAAAATACCATGACTTGGGTCAGGTGTACCTTAGTCCTCAAAGTAACAGTTTTGCTCTTTTACGTTTTAGAGAGGTCTTGTGCAACAGATTTGCGTAACACAATACGTCATTCTGATTGTTGTTTCAACGAGCTTAGATTGTGGAAGCAAGCAAATTGAAATCTTTGACAACCTCAGTCTTTTCTCCATTAACCATGGTGTTAATGGTCCAGTCATCAGCATTTTTGTTTTCTTTTAATCAAGTTGTAATCCATACTAATGGCTGTATTCTTTAATCACTATCAGCAAGTTTGCCAAGACTTCTTCACTTCCAGTAAGCAAGGTGGTGATATATGCATATTACAGGTTGTTCGTGAATCTTCATTATTGCTGATGCCACCTTTTTCTTCATATAATCCATCTTCTCAAATGACTTTCTAAGCATACAGATTGAAAGAGCATAGTGAAAGGATACAACCCTGGCACAAAATTTTTTTTTCTTTGAATTTTATTTTAAAGCATTCAGTATCCCCATGTTCTGTTTGGAAACTGCCTCTTGTTCTATGCACAGGTTCCTCATGAGTACAAATAAATATTCTGGAATACCTATTCATAGCAAAATTTGTTATGATCCACAGACTTGAATGCCTCTGTATAGTCAATAAAACATAAGCAAACTTCTCTCTGGTATTCTTTGCTTTCAGCTAATGTCCATCTGGCATCAAAGTGATATTCCTCATTCCATGTCCTCTTCTGAATCGGTCTTGAATTTCTGACAGCTCACTGTCTATGAGCACAATCAATTTTAAATTATCTTCAGCAAATTTTTGATTTTGTTTATTAATGATATTGTGTTATGATTTCTGCATTCCTTTAGGTCACTGTCCTTTGGAATGGGCACAAATACAAATCTCTTCCACTCAGTTGACCATGTAGCTATCTTCTAGATTTTGTGGCCTAGATGAGTGAATGCCTCTAGTACTGCTTCAATATATTGAGCCATTTTGTTTTCCGTCACTTCCTGGAGTCTTGCTTTTGCCAATGCCTTGAATGCTGCTTCTACTTCTTCCTGGAATACCATTGGTACTTTATTTATTTTTTTTTGGGGGGTGTGCTTATCTCAGGCTCAGGAATTAAGCAATATGACAAGAAATGTTAGGATTTGAACTCACTTTGATTCCAAATGTCTTGCTCTGTTTCAGATGCGTATTTTCCTCCTAGATGCTTCAAAGCATAAATATATCCAAATTAGAAAACAAGATGCAATATATGTGGCTTTTCAATTTTTTCATCTTAACTTTGAAAAATCATCTATCACAACAAAGATGATAAGCATTCTTTAATTTAGAACTAATAGCATGCTATTTCAGAACATTAAAAACTGAAACCTTAAGGTTAAATCTGTTTTCCACCATCAAAGATGAAAACAAAGTATAAAAGTGAGTGGTAAATGGCTGTGAAGTGTAAGGAAAAATCTGAGGAAATAATTGCTGATTTTCCTGGCAGCAGAAGCAATTCAACCTTCAGCTGTTATTAATACAATAATGAAAGGGTGGTATGATTTGGATATCATAAAAATATGGAGTGCCACACCTTGAGAGAAGCCATAATTCCTGACCTAAGTACCTATTCTTTGCCTCTGGAAACCTTGTGCTTACCCAGTTTCTGACATTTGCAGCCTAGTAACTTTGGGCTACTTTAGAGGGAAACCAAGACAGAAGCTTTTCCAGATAGGCTTTCTCTCACATGCAGTAAACTGTTTAGGTATAGACACTTACATGTGTTTTCTTTGTGTGTGATTGTGACAAGCAGAAATGTTACACTGTTGGGTCCTAAGAAGCTGGCATTTATGCCTCAGTATTGCTCTGCTTAGTATCCCAGGGGAGCCCATTTACTGGTAAAGCCCTAAAAAACAACAACAACATAAAAATTATTGTCCCCGTCAATTCGGACTCATCAACCCCATGAGTGAAACAGGTAGAAGAACTGTGCTCTACCATGGCCCTAATCTTTTGAGAGAAGATCCCCAGGTTTTTCTCATATGACAACACCTCTGGATAGATTAGATTCTCCAGTTAGCAGCTGAGCATATGAATAATGTACACTACCCAGAGGTGTTTATTTGTTATTTGTTTTTTACTTTTTATTGTGAATTGGGTAAAGGTTTGCAGAACAGATCATCAGCTCTACATTCAACAAAGAATGCACTTTACTGCATCTCAATGATTATAATCCCTTCCCTGCAACATTTATCCCACTTCCTCACTATGCCTTTCCATTTACAGCTTATATTTCATAAATGAACGAGGTGAACATATATATTGTACACTTACAAAACAAAAAAATATGTTCTTTAAATGTCCAAAGGGCACAGTCTGGCAGCCCACCTCCTGGTTGCAGGCACACAGCCACCATCTTTTCTGTGGTTGCTTTTCTAGGTAGGGATCTCATGTTCCACTCATGCTCTTCCTTCTTGATGGTCTTGGGATCATCTTTTCCTGAAATGTAAAATTACCTACATCCCCCCCCCCTTAGTTACACATCTTCTACCATTACATTTGGGATAATTGCAATTAATCCTGCTAACAATTACAATTGAGTTATAAAATCCTATTATCATTGTGCCCTATCCCCTTTCACCAGATCCATCTGGGAAAGAGGGAAAGTATTCAGTGGGGATTCTGCATTACCCCCTTCATTCTCCAAGTTAGCACACTCACGAAAGCTTGTAGAGCAGCCACTGCATGTCTTTGTAGTCCCCCCATTTTAGATAGCCACTGTCTAAAATTATCGCCCTTATCAACCCAGTAATGTCCTGGTGTGACGATGTGGGCTAATGCATCAGACTGCAAGGTTAGTGGTTCAAGCTTATCAGCTGCTCCTTGGAAACCCTATACAGGGTTGTTATGGGTTGGAATAGACTCAACGGCACCTAACAACAACATCATCAAACCAGTAAGCTGAGGAAACAAGGTTGTTCCTTGATATGAAGAATCTTTCTGATCTGGTTGGAATTTCAAGTCACTGCATTCATAGGTAAAAATCTAGTTTGTCAAATTGTAGCAATTTGCATTTGTTCTGAGTATCAAACATCTTTATCTTCCTCAGTTCAAGTTTTGGTAAACTAGCTATCCAAGCGAGGTCAACAGGCTGTGCAAATTTAGGGATTTACTCACATCTTCTGGCACTTCAGATCAGCTGACCACTTCGCTGGGGCTTCATTAGTGCCCATGGGCTAAAGAGTTCACACATCTTCCTAAACCTTCAGACCATCCAGCCTTCTCTTCTCATTCTCATCTCAAGGTCAATGGGTATTATTGGTACTGGTCAAATTCAGTCCGTGTCTTCACTGATGTATTTCTCCCACTTCCACTCACAAGTAGACCCAGGTTGTCACTAGTAAGCACATTAATTATAATGTGCTCTTTGAGTTTTGGTCCTAGAAGGGGTCTTTTCACTGGTGGGCTAACTTTTCTTTCCTTGATGCCTCTAAAGCAAATAGCTTGCTTAATATTCAAACAGTCAAACAATCTGCTTTGTTTCTGTAGATCTTCACTGCAATAATAATCTTCTATTCTTCCAGAAGTTCTGGGCTGGCCTGCATGTCTTTTCAAGTGGAAATGTCCCAAATCAGAATGTTCTGAGCAGGGCTCAGGATTCCACCTCAGGCCCCGTACTCCACTAAGGCTTAGCAAGAAGCCTGTTTCTCTGGGCAAATGCCCCATTTAGAAAACCTAGTCAGTTATAGGCTAAAGATGGGTTTATTAGCTTTCTGTCATCATAATATCCAATATTCATTTCTGTCACATGTAAATGTCTACTTTACAATAGTAGGCAGGGGAAACCAATATACACAAGCCATACAAGCACATAAACGTTTTCCTCCTCTTTTACCCATTCAGTCTATGTCTCAATCCATGTGTTTACTCACACAACACTGTTGTTCCAAGGTTATATATAAATCACGTTTACCTCTATCTCATTTAGCCCATGTATACCTCTGTAAGTCTTCCCCTGTCTTCATTGTTCATCTGCCACCCTTCCACATCTTGTATATTGCCTTCCAACTCCTTGCAAATTGCTTTCCCTGTCATCCAAGCTAACATGAGTCTGCCCTCTAGCCAGTGAATTACTCTCCCCTATCTCCCACCCCTTGCAATCAAATAATGTTAAAGTATGAAAATATTTTTGTAAGCTTTTACAATAATGGTTTTATACAATATTTGTCCTTTTGCGATTGACTAATTTCTCTCAGCATAATGTTTTTGAGGTTCATCAGTATTCTTCAAGGTAGCATATTCCATGGTGTGTTTGTACCAAAGTGTGTTTATCTATTCATTGGTGGGCGTTTAGGCTGTTTCCATATTTTTACTATTGTGAATAGTGCTACACTGAACACTGACGTGCATATATCTACTCATGACTTGACTCATATGTCTTGTGCAAACATACCGAGTAGAAGGATTGCTGGGAATGATTTCAGTGTTTCTCCATTGAGAGTAATACTGGCTGTTTGGTTTGTATATATGCTTTTAATTATATTATTATATTAAGGAATTTCCCTTCAATGTCTACATTTTTTAGTGTTTTTATTAAAAATGAATATTGAATTTTGTCAAATGCCTTTTCTGCACCAATCATTAAAATCGTGCGATTCTTTCACTTTTTAAAAATTTATTAGGTGGATTATATTGATTGTTTTTCTAATATTGAACATCCTTGCATTCCTGGAATGAATCCCACTTGGTCATGATGTATAATTTTTTTTTTTTTTTCATATGTGGTTGAAGTCTATTGGCTTGAATTTTACTGAGAATTGTTATGTTCATGAGGTATGTTGTTGTTCTTAGGTGCCATCGAGTTGGTACTGACTTATAGCGACTTTATGCATAGTAGAATGAAACACTACCCGATCCTGGGCCAACCTCACTAATAATGCCACACTTGAGTTCATCGATGCTGCCACTTGGCCAATCCATCTCATTGGGAGTCTTTCTCTTTTTCTCTGACCCTCCACCTTGCCAAACATGGTATTCTTCTCCAGCGATTGGTCCTTGCTGACCATATGTCTGAAATATGAGAAACGAAGTTTGGTGATCTTAGCCTCCAAGGAGCACTCTGGCTGCACTTCTTCTAAAACGGATCTATTGGTTCTTTTGGCAGCCTGTGTACAATATTCTCCTCCAACACCAAAGCTGAAAAGCATCAATTCTTCTATGGTCTTCCTTATTCACTGTCCAGCTTTCACATGCATATTAGATTGTTGAAAATACAATGGCTTGGGTCAGGTGCACCTTAGTCCTCAAGCTGACATCTTTGCTCTTGAACACTTTAAAAAGGTCTTGTGCAGCAGATTTGCCTAATGCAACAAGTGGTTTGATTTCTTGAGTGCTGCTTCCATGAGTGTTTATAGTTGATCCAAGAAGAATTAAGTCCTTGACAACTTCAATCTTTTCTCCATTGATAAGAATGTTGTTTATTGGTCCAGTGGTGAGGATTTGTGTTTTCTTGACATTGAGATGTAATCCATACTGAAGGCTGTGTTCTTTGATCTTCATCAGTAAATGATTTAGGTCCTCTTCACTTTGAGCAAGCAAGGTTGTACCATCTGCATATCGCAGGTTGTTACTGAGTCTTCCTCCAATCCTGATGCCAGGTTTTTCTTCATGTAACCCAGTTTCTCAGATTATTTGCCCAGCATATGGGTTGAATAAGTATGGTGAAAGAATACAATGCTGTCGCACACCTTTCTTAATTTAAACCATTCAGTGTTCCCAAGTTCTGTTTGAACAACTGCCTCTTGGTCCATATACAGATTCCTCAGGAGGACAATGAAGTGATCCAGAATACTCATACTTTGCAATGTTGTCCATAGCTTGTCATGATCCACACAATTGAAAGCCTTTGCATAGTCAACAAAGCAAGGGTATCTTTCTGATATTCTCTGCTTTCAGCCAAGATCCATCAGGCATCAGCAATGATTTCTTTTGTTCCGCGGCCTCTTCTGAATCCGGATTGAACCTCTGGAAGTTCTCTGTCAATGTATGCTTGCAGCCGTTTCTGTATTACTTTTAGTAAAGCTTTACTTGCATGGGATATCAAAGGGATTGTCTGATGTTTCCACATTCCATTGGGTTACCTCTCTTTGAAATGGGCACAAATATGGATCTTTTCCAATCAGTTGGTCAGATAGTTGTCTTCCAAATTTCTTGGCAGAGATGTGTGAGTGTCTCCTGTGCCGCCTCACTATCTTGAAATATTTCAATTTTTATTCCATCAATTCCTGTTGCCTTTTTCATTGCCAATTCCTTCAATGCACCTTGGAATTCCTCCTTCAGTATCATTGGCTCTTACTCATATGCTACTTCTTGAAAAGGTTGAACATCAACCATTTCCTTTTGATACAGTGGCTCTGTGTATTTCTTCCATCTTCTCTTCATGCTTTCTGCATCACTCAATAATTTGCCCAGAGAATCTGTCAGTACTGAAAGTCGAGGCTTGAATTTTTTCTTCAGTTCCTAGAGATTGAGAAATGCTGAGCATGTTCTTCCTTTTTGGTTTTCTGATTCCACATCTTTGCACATTTTGTTGTAATATTTGGCTTTATCTTCTCGAGCTGACCTTTGAAATTTTCTGTTCAGCTTTTGTACCTCCTCATTTCTTCCATTTGCTTTAACATCTCTACGATGGGGAGCAAGTTTCAGTGTCTCTTCTGACATCCATTTTGACCTTTTCCTTCTTTCCTGTCTTCTCAATGACTTTTTGCTTTCTTCATGTATGATGTTCTTGATGTCATCCTACAATTCTTCTTGTCTTCAATCTTTAGTGTTTAATGTATCAAATCTGTTCTTCAGATGATCTCTAAATTCAGGGGGGATATATTCAGGGTCATAGTTTGGCTCTCATGGACTTGTTTTCATTTTCTTCATCTTCAGTTTGAATTTGCATATGAGTAGTTGATGGTCTGTTCCACAGTCTGCCCCTGGCCTTGTTTTCACTAATGATATAGAGTTTTTCCATCGTCTCTTTTCACAGATATAGTCAATTTGATTTCTACATATTCCATCTGGTGAGGTCGAGGTCTATAGTCGTCTCTTAATGCTGTCTAAAGAAGGTATTTGAAGTGAACAAATCATTGATTTTTTGCAGAATTCTATCATGTGTTCTTCAGCATTATTTCTATCACCAAAGCCATATTTTCCAACTACTAATCCTTCCTCTTTGCTCCCAAACTTTGCATTCCAATCATCAGTAATGATCCATACATCCTGATTATATATTTGATCAATTTCAGATTGAAGAAGTTGGTAGAATTCTTTGATTTCATCCTCACTGGCTTTAGTGGTTGGTGCATTTCCTCTAGTGGTATTAACTGGGCTTCCCTCTAGGCGCATGGATATTATCCTATCCCAAACAGCGTTGTACCTCATGACTGATCTGGATATGTTCTTTTAAACAATGAATGCAACACCATTCCTCTTCAATTTGTCATTCCTGGCATGGTAAACCATGTGGTTGTCAGATCCAAATTGGCCAATACCAGTCCATATCAGCTCACGAAGGCCTTAGATATCGATGTTTGTGCATTCCCATTTCATTTAAAAAATATATATATTTTATTGTGAATTATGTGATAGTTTACATGGGAGAACATTAGCTTTTCATACATTCTATCGTATATTGTCTCATTGCCATGGTTACAATCCCCTCCATGCAATCCTTCCCCTGTACCCCCCAGGTCTTCAGCACCCAATCGCTCTCCTTCTCTGGATCTAAAGTCTCCAGCTGCTCCATCGCTCCATGTCATCATCTCTGGCTCCATTTCAGGCATCAATGTTTCTTTGGGTATGGTCCCGCTCTCTGCTCTTCTCCCTTGATGGTCCTAGGGACCTCCGCTCCTAGACTGAAAAGTTAATCACTCCCTTCTTGCTATAAAACATCTACCTTTACATTTCCGACCCTCACAAACAGTCCTGATAACAATTATTCACTATTGTATTCACAAGATTCACAAGAGATCCGTGTGCATTTCATTGCATCAGTTCCGCCTAGTCAGATTGAATACTACTCACTGGAGATTCTACCTTCCTCCAGGCCCTCTGGATCTAGGTTCCCTCTCTTGAAAGCTTGTAAGCCAGTCACTTCTTGCCTTTGTAGTCCATTTCATTTTGACAAGTTACAATTTTCACAGATTCGTACTTCGTACATTCCATGTTCCGATATTCAATGGATGTTTACAGCTGTTTCTCTTTATTTTGAGCTGTGCCCCATCAGCAAATGAAGGGCCCGTGGGCTTTTTTCGCACGGCCTTTACTCCATTCGCGTTATCATGGTCAACTCTACTTTGAGGTGGCCTTTCTTCCCCAGTTGCATTTTGCATACCTTCCAACCTGAGGGGCTCAATTTTTGGCACTATATCTGACAGTGTTTCTCTGCTATTCATAAGGTTTTCCGTGACCTAAATATTTGGAAGCAGTTCGTCACTCCTTCTTTCTAATCTGTCTTTGTCTGGAAGCTCATCTGAAACCTGTCTACCATGGGTGATCCTGCTGGTATTTTAAATACCAGTGGCGTAGATTTCAGAATCACAGCAACTCACAAGCCACCACAATATGGCAAACTGACAGACGAGTGGTGGTCATGAGGCATATTGGTCCATGATTTTCTTTTTTAGTGATGTCCTTGCCTGGTTTTGGTGTGAGGGTTTTACTTGCTTCATAAAATATATTTGGGAGTTTTTCATTCTTATCTATATTATGGCATAGTTTGAGGAAGATTGGTGTCAGCTCTTTTCTGAATGTTTGATAAAAGTCACAGTAAAGCCATCTGGACTTGGACTTCTTTTGTTGGGAGTTTTTTGATGACCTGATCAGCTTCATCTTTGAATGTAGAAGACTTCTTGTTTTTTGCTTCACTCTGTGTTAGTTTCAGTAGATTGTTTTTCTTAAAAATGCCCATTTCCTCTAGATTTTCAAATTTGTTGGAATACAACTCTTCAGAGTATTCTGTTATTATCCTTTTGATTTCCATTGACTCTGTTGTGACAGCACCCATATGATTTCTTATGAGTGTTAGTTGTGCCTTTTCACTCTTTGCTTTTGTAGATTTGCTAATGGTTAGCTGATTTTAGTCATTCTTTAAAACAACCAGTTTCTTTCTTGTGGTTCTTACAATTGTTTTTCTCTTTTCTATTTCGTCTGTTTCTGTTCTTTTATTTATTTATTCAACTATCTCTATCTTCTGATAACGGTAGTCTCATTTTGCTGGCCTTTTACTAAATGCTGCAGATGTGTGTTAATGTATTGATATTGATTCTTTATTCTTTTTGGATGTGTGCATTTATTGCTATAAATAGCCCTCTCAGCACTACTTTTGCAGCGTACCAAAGGTTTTGTATGTTGTGATTCATTCACATTTGTTTCTAGGATTTGTTAATTTCATTTTTTATTTGTTTGACTACCCTATATCTTTTATACATGGTGTTATTCAGTTTCCATGCATTTGATTTTATTTACTTGTTCCTCCTATTGTTGATTTCTAATTTTATAGCATTGTGATCTGAGAAGGTGCTTTGTAGTATTTTGACCTTTTTGAATTTATTGAGACTTACTTTGTGGTTTAATACAGTCTAGTCTGGAGAATGTTACATGTGCACTGGAAAAGAATGTATATTGTGCTGTTGTTTGGTTGAAATCTCTATACAAATATATGAGGGCTAGTTGATTGATTATGTTTAATTCCTCTGTGTCATTGTTGAATTTCTTTCTGGTTGTTCTGTCCTCTTTTGAAAGTGGTGAATTAGAAAAATCTACCATTATTGTAGATTTGCCTATTTCTTTCTTTAGTTCTATTGTTGTTGTTGTTGTTGTTGTTAAGTGCCATCGAGTC
>NW_006408716.1:384869-393074 GCF_000296735.1 Chrysochloris asiatica | reverse complement strand
CATCTTTCTCCCGTGGAGCGGCTGGTAGTTTCGAACCGCTGACCTTAAGGTTCGCAGCCCGATTCGTAACCACTACGCTACCAGAGCTCCTTCATGCCCTTATGAAATTCTTCAAATGATGCTGTCTTGTTGTTATGTTGAATTGCAAGCAAGTTCTATTAGGGTTTGTTTTATGTATTTGAGACTCTTTCGTTGGAAGCATAGATATTTATTCTGGTAACATCCTCTTGTTCAGTTGAACTTTTAATCATGACATAATGTCCATCTTTGTCTCTTTTGCTGATTTTGACTTCAAGTTTATTTTATGATTATTAATGCCTCTCTTGCTCATTTTTATTGCAATTAGTGTGATATGTTTTTCCATCTAATTTTCAATCCATTGTTTTGTTTTTGTGTATAATATGTGTCTCTTATTTACAGCATATTGGATGATCCTATTTTCTTATCCATTCTACTACTACCTGTCTCTTGACTGTTGCATTGAATCCATTGACATGCAGTATAATTATCAATTGGTATGAACTGATTTCTGTCATTTTACTGTTTGTTTTGGTGCTTGTGGTTTCTTTGTTCTGAAAGCTTTTCTGTGCTCAGCTCATTTTCCTTAATCTTTTTTCTCTATAATTTAAATATTTACAAAATCTTCATGGATTTTTCCTTTCTTAATTTGATGTAAGGTTGTATTATTTCTTTGATGTTACACTGTACTTTTTAAATTTCCTCCCCATTTAAAAACAGTCTGTTTTATCTTGAAATCTACCTGAACTCCTTATCACCTGTGACTCTGTAACTATAGTTTTCTCTTTCTTCACTTTATAGTTGTCCTGATAACATACTGACAGTCTAGATTCTCTATTATCAGACTTGTAGTTTTGTTCTAACCAGACACTTCCATATCTGGACTGAATTCCGACTGGTGTTGTCATGTATGTCAATTTCTGGTTGTTATTGGTTCTCAGTCCAAAGAACATCCTGTAGTATATTTTGGAGTATGTTGTTGTTGTTGTCAGGTGCCATCGAGTTGGAACCAACTCATAGTGACCCCATGCACAGCAGAACGAAACAATGTCCAATCCTGGGCCAACCTCACTACCGCCGCCACACTTGAGTCCATCAAGGATGCCACCTGGCGAATCCATTTCGTTAGGGGTCTTCCTCTTTTTCTCTGACCCTCCATCTTACCCAGCATTAGATCCTTTTCCAGTGACTGTTTCCTCTGGACAATATGTCCAAAGTATGAGAGACGAAGCTTAGCCATCCTGGCCTCCAAGGAGCACTCTGGCTGCACTTCTTCCAAAACAGATCTATTGGTTCTTTTGGAGTATAGGCTTGGCTTTTATAAAGTTCTTTTAATTTTTGTTTATGCTCAAATGTTCTAATTTTATCATCATATTTGATGGACAGCTTTGTTGGGTATATGATTTTTGGTTGACAGTGGTTTTTTGTTTTGTTTTGCTTTTATAGTTTAGTATATATCTCCTCGTTGCCTTCTTTCCTGCATGGTTTCTGCTGATAAACTAAAGCTTAATCTTACTGGTTTTCCTTTATAGATATACATTTAGTTTTTTTTTTTGTTTTTTTTTTTGAGTTGCTTTCAGGACTGTTTCCTTGTCTTTGATTTTGGAGAGTTTGATTATGAATACATTTTGATGATTTTCTTTGGGATCTATCCTGTCTGGGGTTCATTCATTTTCTTTAATACTTATCTTCTCATTTTTCATATTTTAGGGAACAATTTCCCAGAAGCTCTTTGCTGATTTCTACTGTGGTTTACTTAGTCTCTTCTTGTTTGGGAATTCCAACAACCTGATGTTATTCCCCTTCATGTTGTTTTACTTGAATCTTAGGTTTTCTTCTTTATTCTACTGGCCCTCTATCTTAGCAGTATTGATTTATCTTCAAGTTTGCTAATTCTGGCTGCCATTGATTCAATTCAACTCTTTTGTCCTTTCAGTGTGTCATCTACTTCTGATATTTTAGTATTGATCATCTGGACCTCTGTTTGCATTGTTTTGTATTGTCTCCTGTGCTATATCTATTTTACTTGATTGTTTCTGTAACACCTTTCTGATTCTTTCTTGGTTTCCTTGACCTTTCTGTGGAACCTTTGGATGTACCTCAATACCATTTTCCTGAATTGTTTTTCAGGCAGTTCCAGTGCCTCTTCTTCCTCAAAAGCATTTTCTAGCTCTTCCAATTGGTTGTTTGAGCTACTTTGTGTTGTTTCTGCATGTGAGCAAAAATGTTCTGTTATTCTTTAGGCATTGTGGTGTTCTTGTTTTTGTAGTAAGCTGATGTAAGTATGTTGGTGTATTTCCAGGCACTCGCCAATTGCATCCTAGTGGGTGTGGTCAGGATATGAGCTTCTCTGTTCACTCTTTGTACTGTTAAATTCAGAGTGGATTTTTCAGAAATTGATTGTAATCACTGCTCTGGTATATAGCAGCTGGTATGTTGCTCTGGTAGCATAGTGGTTACGAGTCGGGCTGCTAACCTCAAGGTCGGCAGTTCGAAACTACCAGTGATTCCATGGGAGAAAGATGAGGCATTCTGCTCCCATAAAGATTTACAGCCTCGGAAACCTGTGCAGTGTCACTATGAGTTGGAACCGACTCCACAGTACTTAACAACAACAACAACGTTAATCTTTCACAATTGGTGAGGTTTTAGAGTGTGCATTTGTGACTTGGTTGCAGTTACTATCTTCTGCCATGTGAGGCAAGAAGAAAAAAAAACTCTCCCATAAGATAGAAGGAGGACCAAGAGACAAAACTGAAAGCAACCCCACCCCTCAAAAAATATATATAAGGACAATAAAATTTGTAAAAGAAAAGAAGACTAAAGGCAACCAGGAAATAACAATGGGAAAATAAGAGTATTCTTTAGTGCCACTTAATGGATTATTGCCTTCACAACCACCTGAGAAATTTCAAGAAGGTACTGCTGTGCCACTCTGATCTATCACCAGCTTTTTTCCTTTATGTTCCCCCTTCTTATCTTCCCCTCAAATCCTCTCAGCTGGTCCTCATAGTAGAGCTAGCCCAGGACAGGACAGGCTAGAACTAATTCGGAAGATTCTGCTGCTGTGGGCTCTTTCTGTTGTCTCCTTGTCGTTCAGTTATGAGCCCAGCTGTGATATTCCCTGGGGGTATTTACTAATACAGGTCTCACCTTTAGTTACAACAGAAGAAATGAATAGAAAGAGAAAACAAGAAAAAGAAAAAAAGAAATAATCACACTTTGTCTCTGCAAGTAACAGGCAGGCTTCTGCAATGGGAATGTTCTCTTGGCTCTCAATCCAATTACTGTTCACAATGGCTGTGGCAGGTCATGCAGACATCCCAAATCAGAAGTCACCTCCTTGCTTGCTTCTCTCAAATTCTTTCTTCCAGTAAGTATTTGATCGACTTATTTATCCTTTTATCTGAATGAAACTCAGAGTTCAAGAACCATCCTCTGAATCTGTTTCATCTGGTTTTCTCTGTATTGCTGAAGAGGGTCTGTACAGTCTTTCTTCCTAGTCCACCATCAAGTCCTATCTCTTTTAAAGTCTAATATCATTCATTCTTGATCATATAGTTCCTGTTGAAATGATTGAACATCAACCAATTCATTCTGGTTCAGCACATCTATGTATTCCTTCAATCTTTTATGATGTTTCCTGCTTCATTCAATATTTTGCCTAAAGAAACTTTTAGTGTTAAACCTAAGACTTGACTTTTTTTTTTCCATCAGTACTTTCAGATTAAGAAATGCTGAAATGCTGACCATCTTCATTTTTTTGTTTTTTCCTAACTTCAGGTCTTTGCACATTTCTTTATACTACTTTATATTGCTGAGCTGCCTTTTGAAAATTTCAATTCAGATCTTTTACTTCATCATTTCTCTTGGCTGCTTTTCTTTCTCTACATTCAAGAGCCAGTTTCAGAGTTGCTTTCAACATCAGTTTTGGTCTTTTCTTCCTTTCTTGTCTTTTTAATGCCTTTTGCTTTACTCATGCCTGATGTTCTTGGTGTCATCACACAATTACTACTCTTAGGTCATCAGTGTTCATTGAATCAAATCAGTTCTTGAGAAGGTCTCTTAATTCAGGTGGGATATACTCAAAATCATATTTTGGCTCTTGTGGGGATGTTTTAATTTACTTCAACTTCAGTCTGAACTTGCATGTGAGTATTGGTGGTCATAGTTAGTTCCTGGCCTTGTTTGGCTGATGATATTGAGCTTCTCCATCATTGTTTTCCATGGTCCTAGTCAATCTGATAATTCTGTATTCCATGTTGTAAGATCCAGGTGTATAGTCACCATTTGTTGTTTAAAAAAGACACTTGTCATTAATAAATCATGGGACATGCAAAATTCTATCATTCTGCCTCTGCCAGTATCTCTATCTCCAAGGCCATATTTTTCCAACTATATTCTATATACTGCCTTCAGCGAAGTTCTGCTTGCATTTGATATTAATCATACTGTTCTATGATTTCTGCATTCCTTTAGATAACCTTCCTTTGGAATAGGTGCAAATATAGATCTTTTCTACTTGGCTGGTAGGTAACTGTCTTCCATATTTCTTGGTATAGACAAGTGAATGCCTCAAGCACTGCATCAGTTTGATCCTTTCTCTTTGTTTCCAACTTTCACAGTAATTATAAATGCACCTTGATTGCAATGTGTGATCAATTACAGACTGAAGAAGTTGTTATTAAGTTTCATCAAGCCAGTTCTGACCCATAGAAACCCTTTATATGGTTTTCAGGAAGGAGTGGCTGGTGAGTTTGAATAGTAGACATGTGGTTAGCAGCCCAGTGTTTACCCTATAGCACCACACCAGGCCTGGTAGAATTCTTCAACTTCTTAATTACTTACTTTGGTGGTTGGTTCCTAAATTCGATTAATAGTGGTATTCACTGGTCTTTCTTGTAAGCTTATGTATATTATCTTATCACAGGCAGCATTGTACTTCAAGATTGATATTGAGGAGGCAGGGCCTAATGGCAGATAGGGTAGAGGTGCAGTGAAGTTCATCTTCAGCAATACCACAGAATACCAGGCAAAGCAGGTTCAGGGCAGAGCTCCAGAGCTCCAAAACTCTGAACAACATAGGTAGGAATATTTTAAAAAGTTTGAAGGCTTATAGCTAGTGGAACTGGTAGCGGAACTAAGAAATCATGTACTTTTGAATCTGCCAGGCTCAGTGGCCTGAAGCCAACAACTTGAGTGAGCCCAAATAGCAAGATCAATTAGCGGAGCAAGCAGATGCCCCACAGAATAACACCACAGGTTTTGTTTTGTTCTGATTTCCTCTTTTTTTTTGTTTTTTTGTTTATATACCTCCATTCTGGTGACTAGAGGGGGTGCCTGAATGATTGGACACCCCCCACCCCATCACTGGTGGGTTCTTCTGCCACGCATGTGCACAGATACTCTCATCCCAAGATCTGGCCCTGAAATGTTCTTTAATAGGGAAAAGGCCAGAACAAGGGGTGTGGAGAGGGAAAGAGAGTTTAAAAACAAAACAGGTGTAAAATTAAATTAAATCCTGAGGTATGGCTTAACAACCAACAGTGGCATCTTGAAATTTAACAGATGGCCTTGAAGGCAAGAAGCTGAAAGAGGACATTAAAATCATACTCATATTAGGCTACAGATTTTTTTTTTTTTTTTTAATTTCTTCTCTCCCCACTCTCTCTTTTCTGTGATTATAGACTACAATATCCAATCTACTCTTGTTGTTGTTATTTGGATTTTTTTTTTCTTGTTTATTTGCTGTTGCTGTTTTGCTATTTTATGCTCCCCTTTTTACCTTTGGGGGGACTCTTTCCCTCCCTATAGTACCCAATATGAGACAGCAACTGCTGCCGTATAGTCAAGCTACAATCACACTCTATAAAACACCAAATCCAGGCAAGAACCAATAGCAACTGCCATATACCAAGGCGGCAGGCAACAGCTGTGAAAGTTACTCTGAGTTAAGCAATAAGAATGAAAAGGGAAGTCCACATCCTGATCACATTTACCTGGAGGCAATCAGAAAGCATAAAAAACACACTCAATAAAGTATAAAGGCCACAAATAAACACTGAACATGTCCAAGAAGCAAAAGCAGATGACCATATCAGCACATGTCCAGAAACAAGATAAAATGTCTGAGACAAATGAACTAGAGGTAGATCTGGACTACATTCTGGAAGGAGGGCAGGCCTTGGAAATCCCTGAGAAGGAATTCAGAAAAATGATTATAAAACGTTTCAAAACACTTTACAAAAAACTACAGGATGAAAGTGAAACTGAAAAGGGACAGAGGTAAATAATGATGTATGTACAACCTGAGCCAGTCACTTGTTGCTTTCGTAGCTCCGTCCTCATTTTGGGTAGCCAATGTCCAAGTTCTCCATCCCTGTCTAGTCTGTGTATGGAGGGTGTGGGAATGATCCTCACTGTAAACATTTGTGTCCTCTTTTGAGTTACTACATCCATATGTGTCGGTTAAGTTCATCAGATTGTACCAAATTACTCTTTTTTCCCTCTTCTTTCTTCTTCTAGTTGAGCTCTGATCATCCAGTCATTGAAGCCAGGTCAAGTGGGTATTATCTGAAAGTGTGGGTGTTCTTATGTATATCCCCTCTCTTCTTATCAGCTGGATGCTTCATTCTCCAATCTAGTCCTCTGTGGCTAGGTCACTGACTCTGGACCCAAGAGTCCCTAGGACTTGCTACACTGGCTGGCCAACCAGGTCTCCACCTGGGTTCACAGGAGTCTATTGAGCATTGCAGAGCTTAGCTCATAGCTTCATTGCTGTTTTTCCCTTACTTTCCCTTATTGGTGACCAACGTGGTCACCAATCAGAGTGTGTATTCCCATTGAGTCTTAGTCTTAGAAGGAGGTTTGCCCTGAGGGGACCCGACCACTTGGCTTGATGTCTCCTAGGTGAGCAACTTGCTTGTTCTTGTAGTAATCAGTTGGACTGCCTATATTGTTTTATATTTTTTCCTGTCGGTCTTTCTTTAAAGAAGGATCTTCTGTTCTTCTAGCTGCTCCAGGCTGGTCTGCTTCTCCTTTCAAGTGGAAATGTCCCACATCAGAAGATTCAGGATGGGATTCAATATTTCACCTCTGGTCTTATGTAATGCAGAGTCTCCGCAGGAAGCCTACTTTATTGGACACATTGTAGCCCCATTTTAGGTAATCCAATCAGTTGTAGGCAGAAGAGGGACTTACAAGCTTTCCATGATGATATGTCTGGCTATTCCTTTCTCTCTGCCTTAAGTGTCTATTTTATAATGGTTTGCCAGGGAAAACATGATTCAAAAGACAGACAAGCATCTTAACATTATTACCCCCCTTTTCCACATTCCAACCAAGTCTCGATCCTTGTATCCCAGACCCCTGTTTTTCCAAGGTTGTGCATACATCATTATTTACCTCTGGCCCACTTAGCCCATGCAAACCTGCCTAATTGTTTTCCTATCCACCTTGTTCTTCCATTCCCCTACCCCTTCTTGTGTATTACCCCCTACCCTAGCACCCAAACTATCCTGTGTGTATTCCCTACCCTGTGCTTGACTTTTCCCTCCCTCCCCTTAACCAACCCCCACATTCCAGTAACCAGCAAAGAATCCCCCTTCCCCTTTAATATGGGTTCTTTTTCTTAGTCTTTTACAGTAGTGGTTCTATGCAGTATTTCTAGTTTTGTGACTAATTTCACTTAAGGTTCATCCATGTTATGCAGTGGCGTACAGCTTCCATGTTATTCTTCAAGATAGCATAATATTCCACTGTGTGTATGTACCACAGTTTGTTTATACATTCTTCAGTTGATGGGCACTTTGGTTGTCTCCATCCTTTTACTATTGTAAATAGTGCTGCTGTGAACATTGGTGTGCATATATCTACTTTTGTTATCGCTTAGTAATTCTTGTGGGTAATTGCCAAGTAGAGGAATTGCTGAATCAAAAGGTGTTTCTAGTTCCAATATTCTGAGGAAGCGCCATATTGCTTTCCAAAAAGGTTGGACCATTATGCAATCCCACCAGCAATGCAGGAGCATCCCAGTCTCTCCACATGCTCACTGGCATTTATTGTCATATATATATATGGACCAATAAACAGCATTCTTATCAATGGAGAAAGGATTGAAGTTGTCAAGGACTTCATTCTTCTTGGATCAACTATCAACACTCGCGGAAGTAGCAGTCAAGAGATCAG
>NW_006408716.1:358601-384484 GCF_000296735.1 Chrysochloris asiatica | reverse complement strand
GAACATTGTTTCGTTCTGCTGTGCATGGAGTCGCTATGAGTCGGTTCCGACTCGATGGCACCTGACAACAACAACAACAACATATATATATAATCTTTGCTGTTATTGCTGGTGTGAGATGATATCTCATTGTTGTTTTGATTTGTATCTCTCCAATGGCTAGAGAGCTCTGGTAGCGTAGTGGTTATGAATCAGGCTGCTAACCTCAAGGTCAGCAGTTCGAAACTACCAGCTGTTCCATGGAAGAAAGATGAAGCTTTCTGCTCTCATCAAGATTTGCAGCCTCGGAAACCCTGTGCAGGGTCACTATGAGTCGGAACCATCTCCTCGGTATTAAACAACAACAACAATGGCTAGTGATCGTGGACATTTCTTCATATGTTTGTTAGCTGACCAGATCTCCTCCTTGGTGAAGTGTCTGTTCATATCCTGTGCCTATTTTTTAATTGGGTTATTTGTCTTTTTCTTGTAGAGGTGTTGTAGTTTCCTATATATTTTAGAAATGAGTCCCTTCTCTGATGTGTCATTACAAAATATTTTTTCCCATTCTCTGGGTTTCCTTTTTACTCTTCTGGTGAAGTTTTTTGAAGCACATAAGATTTTAATTTTAATATGTCCCAATCATCTATTTTGTCTACTTTTGTTTGTGTCATTTTCAAAATGTTTGGTAGTCTGTGTATGTCCTGAATTAGAGCCCTCACATTTGTCCCTATGTTTTCATTGGTGTCCTTCATAATTCTGGGCCTCACATTTAGGTCTCTAATCCATGCTGAGTTGTTTTTTGAATAAGGTGAGAGGTAAAGGTCTGGTTTCAATCTTTTACATACCACTTTCCAGTTCTGCCTTCACCATCTGTTGAAGCGATTATCCCCTCCCCATGCAATATATTTAGGTATTTTGTCAAAAATACAGTTGGCTGTATGTGGATGGGTTAATTTCTGGATTATTGATTCTGTTCCATTGATTAGTGTCTCTTTCATTGTACCAGTACCAAGCTGTTTGACCACTGTAGCTGTGTAATAACATTTGAAGTTGGGGAGTAAGAGATTTCCAACCTTCTTCTTCTTCTTCTTAAACAGTGCTTTGCTTATCCTGTGTCTCTTTCTTTTCTATAAAAAGTTTGTAATTTTTTTTTCCCATCTCTTTGAAAAATGTCGTTGGGATCTGGATTGGGATTGCATTATATGTGTAAATTGCTTTGGACAGTGTTGACATTTTCACAATGTTAAGTCTTCGTATCCAGAAGCATGATACATTCTTCCATTTTTGTAAGTCTCTTTCGGTTTCTTGTAGTAATGTTTTGTAGTTTCTCTGGTTAGATTTCCTTTGTTTCTCTGGTTACATTTATTCGTGGATATTTCATCCTTTGGGCTGCTAATTGTAAATGGTATTGCTTTCTTAATGGCGTTTTCAGTGCTGTCGTTATTGGTATAGGGGAATCCAACTGATTTTTGTATGTTGATTTTATATCCTGCCACTTTGCTGAATCTTCCAATGAGGTCTAGTAGCTCAAAAGAGGGAACAAATCTGAACAGCGAGGATCATTCCCACCCCCTCCATACACAGAGTAGACAGGCATGGATTACTTGGACATTAGCTACCCAAAATGGAGGGGGGGGGGCTACAAAGGCAAGAAGTGACTGGCTTACAAGCTTTCAAGAGGGAGCCTAGATCCAAAGGACATGGAGGAAGATAGAATCTCCACTGAGTAGTATCTAGTCTGTCTGGGCGAGGCTGATGAGAGGAGATGGTACAATAGTGAATAATTGTTATCAGGAGTGACTGTGAGAGTTGGAAATGTAAATGTAATCATTTTGTAGCAAAAGGTGGGGAGTGATTGATTTTGCAGTCCAGGAGCTTAGGTCCCTGGGACCATGAAGGGAGAAGAGTGGAGTGCAGGATCTTATGTAGAGAAACAGTGATGCCAGAGATAGAGGCAGAGACAGATGATGACAAGGAGAGATGGATTGACTGGGGATTCTAGACCCAGAGAGGGAGAGGGGCTGTGTGCTGATGACCAGGGGGCAGGCTTTCAGGGTATACCATTTGGTTGGTTGATGGTGCATGGAGGGGATTGTAACCATGCAATGAAATGATATATGACAGGATAAATGTAAAGCTAATATTCTCCTATGTCAAATATCACATCATTCACAATAAAACATTAAAATAAAATAAAAAGATTGTTCTTGAAATGCTCCTCTGACAGTGAATGTGATGTCATTCCTCTTCAATATAATGTTCCTGGCATAGTATACCCCATGATTGTGTGACTCAAAATAGCCAGTAATAGTCCATTTCAGCTCATTAGACTCTAGAATATTGATCTTTTCCCATTTCATTTTTGACAACTTCTAATTGCTGTAGATGCATACCTCATATATTCCATGCTCTGATTATTTTTGGATGTTTGAAACTGCTGTTTCTCATTTTTTTGAGTTGAGCCCCATCAGCAAATTATGGTTTTTACTGCATTTGCGTCATCACGGTCAATTCTATTTGAAAATAGCAGCTCTTCCCCAGTTGGATTTTGAGTGCTTTCCAATCTGATATGTTCATCTTCTGATACAATATCAGGCAGTGCCTCATTGCTATTCATAAGGTTTTCAGTGGCTAAACATTTCAGAAGCAATCCACTGTCCTTCCTAGCCTGTCTTAGTCTGGGATCTCTACTGAGTTCTGTCCCCCATGTGTGATCCTGCTCAGATTTTATATACTGTTGGCATATCTTCTAGCATTACAGCAACACACACTGTTACAGAACAACAAAATGACAGATTAGTGGTGGATTTTAAACTATAGTTAATCATCGGGTAGATGTGTAATTAAAAAGCAGAAGAGTCACAGGTTATTGTCACACTTTCTTGTTAGACAAGTAATGTTTCCCAGTAGTCCACCACCCTGAGAATCCACAACTCTTTTTTAGGGTGAGCTGGGTGTCCAAGAAGGCTGTCATCATGGGTATGTGGTTGGGGCTGAACTACAAAAGCACTCACCATATTGATACCTAGTCTCAGAGTCTATGCAATTGTTGATGTTGTTGTTGTCAGGTGCCGTCGAGTCAGTTCCAACCCAAAGTGATCTTGAACAGGGTTTCTGAGGCTGTAAATCTTTACAGGAACAGAAAGCCTCATCTTTCTCCTGTGGAACAACTGGTAGTTTCGAACTGCAGACCTTGCGGTTCACAGCCCAGTTCATAACTACTACGCTACTAGAGCTACTTGTTAATATGTTAGGCATGTTAGACGTCCATTAAAAGGATATAGAATGAGTGTGAACCAAAACTTGAAAACCAAGGCTATAAATAGAAATGTATGGCAAAGACTAATGAAATTCCTAATTAGTTAGAGTACCATGAATACTGATGCAGTCAGTTAGCCATGGCAATTGTTTTTGGAGAATGTCTGTTATTAAAGAGACAATAACTCATCAGTTAGTAACTAAGAATTTGATTAACCAATCAATAATTTACTACCTTAACTGTCCAGAAAATATTCACTGTAGGATCTTAAATGGATTTTGAAATTATTCAAGCTAATTAAATTTATTTCTTAGGCAGCGTCTGTGAAATCATAATATTCCTTTATTAAGCAAACATAGAGCTATTTAAAGAGAAAGGCAACTAACTGCAAAACAAAAATATATATATATATTTTGAGAACTTTTTATGGCATTACACAATATTAATCAAATTCCCTCTACATTTTACAACATTTCTTCATTCCTTAATGAAGAAATATAGTATACCACTGATGGGTGCCTGGGTATTTTAAGTAAAGAGAGAAAAGAAGTAGAGTGTGTTCTTCTTTTTTTGACATCTAATCAGAAATAACAAAATATTGTTCTTGTTAGGTGCCATGGAATCAATTTCAACTAACAGCAAGCCTATGTACAACAGAATGAAACACTTACAGGTCCTGTGGCCTCCTCACAAAATTGTTACACTTGAGTTCATTGCTGCTGCCACTGTGCCAATCACCCTCATTGGGAGTCTTCCTCTTTCTCACTTACCCTCTACTCTACCAAGCATGATGTCCCTTTCTAGAGACTGATCCCTCCTGATAACATGTTCAGAGTATGGTGACAAAATCTCACCAACCTGGATTCTAAGGAGAACTCCACCCTGGCTGTACTTTTTGTAACACAGAAGACTTGTTTGTTCTTCTGGTAGTCCATGATACCTTCAATATTCTCTAACACCACAACTCAAATTCATCAAATCTTCTAAAGGCTTCCTTATTTTATTGTTCAACTTTCACATGCTTATGAAATGAGTGATAATACCAGGACTTGGGTCATGCACATGTTAGTCCTCAAACTGATAACTGTGCTTTTGAATACTTTAAAAGAGGTCTTACGCCTAATTCAATACTTCATTCGATTTCTTAGCTTCTGTTTTCATGAACATTGATTGTAGATTCAAGCAAAATGAAGTCTTTGACAGCTTCAGTCTTCCCTCTATTTATCATGATATTTATTGATCCATTGAAAGATTTTTGTTTTTACGTTGAGGTATACTCCACATTGAAGGTTGTGGTCTTTTATTTTCTTCACTAAGTATTTTAAGTCCTCTTTACAGTCAGAAAGCAATGTTGTAGCATCTGCCTATCACAGGTTGTTATTGAGCCTGCCTCCATTTGTGATGCCATGTTCTTCTTCATATAATCCAATTTCTCAGATTATTTGCTCAGCATACAGATTGAAAAAGTATGGTGAAAGGATACAACCCTGGAACACACCTTTCTTGATTCTAAACCATTCATTCTCCCCTTGTTTTGTTCCAGTGATTGTCTCTTGGTCTATGTACAGTTTCCTCATGAGCACAATTAAATGTTCTGGATTACCCATTCTTCGCAATGTTATGCATAGCTTGTCATGATCCACACAGTTGAAAATCTTTGCATAGTCAAGAAAGCACAAGTATACATCTTTCTGGTATCTTAAGCCAAGATCCATGTAACATCAGCAATAATATGCCTGGTTCCACTTTCTCTTTTGAATCAAAAATGAATTTCTCCCAGTTCTCTGTGGATGTACTGGTACAGCCATATGTGAATTGTCTTATGAAGAAGTTTACTGCCATGTGATATTTGGATATTGTTTGATGGTTTCTGCATTCCATTGGATCACCTGCCTTTGGAATGAGCATAAATATAGATGGATATCTTCCAATTGGTTGGAAGATAAATGCCTCCTGTGTTGCATGAGTTTGTGAACTATTTCTTTTTTTCTTTTTCATATTCCTTAAATTTATGAAGACTTGTTTTCAGAAATACCTTCAGTGCAGCTTGAACTTTTGTTTATTCAGTGCCATTGTCTCTTGATCATATGTAACCTCTTTAAATGGTTGAATATTAAAACTTCCTTTTTGATATAGTGACTATAACTTCTACCTTCTTTTGATGCTTTCTGAATATTAAGCATTTTGCCTATAGAATTCTTAATATTGCAAGTCAAGATTTGAATTTCTCTTCAGGTTCTTTCACTTAAAAAAACAAAACAAAATTGAACGAGTTCTTACCTTTTAGTTTTCTAACTGTTGTTGTTGTTATGTGCTGTGGAGTTGGTTCTGACTCATAGCGACTCTGTACAGGGTTTCTGAGGCTGTAAATCTTGACGGGAGCAGAAAGCCTCATCTTTCTCCCACGCAACAGCTGGTAGTTTCGAACTGCTGACCTTGCGGTTCGCAGCCCGATTCGTAACCACTATACTACCAGAGCTCTTTGCAAAGTTCATTATAATTCTTTGTCATCTTGAACTGCCCTTTGAAGAATTCTGTTCAGCCCTTTGACTTTCTCATTTCTTTCAGTCACTTTTGCATGTCTATGCTGAAGAGCAAAATATTCTTTTTCATGTGGAATGTGATGCCATTCCTCTTTAATTTGTTCCTCCTGTCATAGTAAACCGTATGTCTGTCTGGTTCAAAGTGGCCAATACCAGTCCATTTCAGCTCTCTAATGCCTAGGATATCAATGTTTATACTTCCATTTTATTTTTACAAAAAAACATTTTTCTAGATTTATGCTTCTTACATTCCATGGTCTGAGAGTTGATGGATATTTGCAACTATTTCTCCTCATTTTGAGTTTTACCCCAACAGCAAATGAAGGTCCCAAAAGCTGTACTCCAACTGCATCATTATGGTCAATTCTACTTTTAAGGAGATAGCTGTTCCCCAGTCATATTTTGAATGCCTTCCACCCTGAGGGGCTCATTTTCTGACAATATTCTCATGCTATTCATAATGTTTTTACCTTCTGGCTCTATAGTTCAGTTTTCTGCTGCTTTTCATAAGGTTTTCAATGGCTAAACATTCAGAAATCTGTCACACCTTCTTGCTCGTCTATGTTAGTCTGAAATTTCTGCTGAAACCTGTCCACCACGGGTGGCACTGCTGGTATTTAAAATACTGGTGGCATAACCCCCAGCGTCACAACAACACTCAAGGCACCATAGTACGACACTCTGACAGATGAGTGGTAGATTAAAATATTACCTGTATGAAAATTAAAAACAAAAAATGAAACAAATATGGATGTAACAGATGTTCCCATTGTAAAAAAGTAAGTCAAAGAGAATTGCTATTTAGGGCTCCAATTCATACATGTACATGTCTATTCCAGACAATGCCTGTTTAAATGTGTCTCTGTTATCAATGGATGGCTGCAGACATATTCAGCCAATAATACACTTGTCTTAGTCTCTTTTGTGGTTGTTATTAAGTGCTGTCAAATCAGTTCAGAACTATAGCGACATTGTAGACAGTTTCTGAGGAGCAGTTGGTGAGCTTGAACTGCCAACCTTATAGTTCAAACTGACTTTGAAGTCCAACGCATGAGTCTCCTTAGCGTGACTTAAAAAAAAAAAAAAAAAAAAGAGGATACTTTTTGTGACATGGAAAAAATGATTTTGAAGTAAGGGATCATAACGACTTTTTAACAAAATTCAAGTGGGTGTCTCTCCAAATCATTGAAAACTTGCAATGAATTTATGAGAATGTGGCCCCATATAAAACAGCAGTTTTAAGATGGGTGAAGCATTTTAAAGAAGGGTCAGGAAGACTTCAAAGATAAGCCAAGAGGTAGAAGTCATCCACATCAAGACATTTTTTAAATGTGAATAATGAACATGATAAGTGATAACTGTAAAATTACCATTGATGTGCTAACTACAACTATAGTAGGAATCTCACATGGTCAGCATTTTTCTTGTTATGCAAACATATTGGTCTTAGCAAGTTTTTTTTTTTTTTTTTACTACAAAGGTGCCAAAAACATCATGAGTAGAAGAGTTAGCTCAATCTTATTTCCATCAGCATTTAAAGAAAGATTGTTTTGCAAACACAACTAGGAAAGTGGTGGAATGAACATACAGCAGGCAAAATTATGAAAACTTCCTGTATTTTATCAAACATCTTAAGGTAATGAGCTGTTGGGCCTCAGGGCTCAGCAACATTGTTGTTGTTGTTAGGTGCCATCGAGTTGGTACTGACTCAACAACCCTATGTACAACAGAACGAAACACTGTCCAGTCTTGGGCGAACCTCACAATTGTTGCAACAATTGGGCCCATTGATGCTGCCACTTTGCCAATCCATCTTGCTCAGGGGAGGTGGGGCGGGTCTTCCTCTTTTTCTCTGACCCTCCACCCTACCAAACATGATATCCTTCTCCAGTGACTGATCCCTATTGACAATATGTCTTAAATATGAGAGATAAAGTCTGGCCATTCTGGCCTCCAAGGAGCACTCTGGCTGCACTTCTTCCAACACAGATCTGTTGGTTCTTTTGGCAACCCATGGTACTTTCAATATTCTCCAGCACCATAACTCAAAAGCATCAATTCTTCTAAGATCTTCCTTATTCACTGTCCAGCTTTCACATTCATATGAGGTTATTGAAAATACCATGGTTTGGGTCAGATGCACCTTAGTGCTCAAACTGATATGTTTGCTCTTCAACACTTTTAAAAGATCTTGTGCAGCAGATTTGCCTAATGTTGTGTGATTTTTGGACTGCTGCTTCAGCAACATAGTCTCAGAGAATAAATACCACAGTAGGTTAGCATAGCATAATCCACAAAGACGGTGTTCTACTTCCTATTTTGGAGAATAGTGTCTAGGGTCTTGAAAGCTCATGAGCAGTCATCTAAGGTATAGCTTTTGATCTCTGCATGTACAGATGAAATAAGAGTGGTAAGAATTGAAAAACTTTGGAATTAATTAGTCTAATGAAAAAATGGAAAATGTGAACATCAGTCCTCATGACTCTGAGACCAGAAGAACTAGATGGTACCCAGCTATAGCTACCAACTGCTGTGAATCGGGTCACATTAGAGAATCCTGGATAGAGAGAGAGAAAATGTAGCACAAAACTAAAATTATTAAAAATAAATAAGACTGGGTATCCTGATTAGAAAGAGGAATCTGAGACAATGGCCCTCGACTACCCTTCATGTTTGAAAACTCACTCTTGTAGCTGAATTTCCAGCTAATAGATAAACACTTAAAAATAACAATAGATTGGTATATAGGTGGAATATCAACACTAGTAAGGTATGGTGTGGTTCTGGGGGTTAATGTATAGGACTGCAAGGTTGTTTCAACCACAGTGTCGTTGGTTCAAGCTCACCAACTACTCTTTGGAAACCCTATGCAGGATTGTTATGGGCCAGAACCAACTCTACAGCACTTAACAACAATAGCAACATCAAGGTATGCTCACCATGGAATGGTCAAAATGGCAACATTTTCCTCAGGACAAAGCTGAGAAGGTTTGTGGAATATAACTAGGAAACACAGGAGGAGGTTGGATAATCATTGTAACAATCTTTGAGATGAAGCAAAGTGTATGATTTGTTCAATGTAAAACTGATGATATTGTTTGTAAACTTTCACTCAGCTCACCATACATTTTATTTTTTTCATAAAAAAGAAAAATCAAAGCTAATGAAGACAGATTTATTTTTAAATCAGTCATAACCAGGGACAAACTTTCGATTTACCACTATGATCCAAACCATAGCTTCCAAGGGGTACTACTGACCAATTAAATTCAAAGCAGAGAGGTTAGCTCAGAAGATGACGACAATCTGTTTTTTAGTAATTCCCAAGGGATAATCTTCACAGGTTTTCTCAAAGGATATAGGAAAATCACGAGAGCTTACAGTGATGTTTTAAGAAAAATGAAAATTGCATTAGTGATACAAGTCAGAAAATTGTGTCATTTTATTCCATAACTACAATACAACTTTTTATTCTTGGAGGGTAGTGACACTGTTTCTGAGAGAATCTCATTGGAAATCTTTACCTTATCCACCCTACAGCTCGGATTTTGCCCATTAGAACTTTTGTCCCCAAATTCAAAGAACATTTAAGAGGAACGAGATGTGAGTCCCTTGTGGGGCTGCCATTTTGAGGTGGTGTTACTAGAACAGAACAAAATTCTTTGGGTTAAAAGAGATGGAAACACTACCTTCAGAAGTATATAGACCTACATGGAGGATATGTACAGAAACAATAGCTTCACATTGTGATAATTTTGATTAGTAAAGGTTTCTATGATTTTATAACAGTGATGCTCTAGGATAAGCACCGGACTGCTGACCACAAGGCTCTAAACCAGAAGCCACTCCCTGGGAACCCTATACAGAGTTGCTGTGAGTCAGAACTGATTTTGAAAGCACTTAACAACTATGTGTGTGTGTGTGTATGGAGTCGTGGTGTGGCACTGTGGGTTAATGTGCCAGACTACAAACTCATTTGAACTGCAAGGTCTGTGGTTTAAGCTCACCAGCTGCTCCTCAGAAACCCTATACAGGGTTGCTATGGGTTAGAATCGACTCAATGGCACTTAACAACAACAACACACACACACGCATATACAGATATATACGCACATACATATGCATACACACATAAACACATATATACATATGTTGTTTATATATATAAAATATATAGTGGTGTTGTGCCATGGAGTCGGTTTCAATTTATAGCAATCCTGCATAGGGTTTCCAAGGTTGTAAATCTTTAGTGAGAGCAGAAAGCCTCATCTTTCTCCCATGGAACTGGTAGTTTCAAACTACTGCCCTTATGGTTAATACCTGACTCATAACCACTACACTACCAGAGTTCTTTATATATATGTATGTGTGTGTGTGTGTGTGTTATATATATATATATATATATATATATATGCATAGAACTGTAGAGAGAGATTTGTTTCAACAGTATGGTTACTCACACTTACTCACACAGTTGTAAAAACTGACAAGTCACAGATACATGGGTCAAGTACCAAACTGGAGGCTTCTCTTAATGCACATGGTTGCAGGGGCTAATAAACTCTAAATCGGTAGGTCAAGTGGAAGGCTGCTAGTTCTTGCAGCTGTGGGAGCTGGTGAATTTCAAAATCTGTGAATCAGGAAGCAGACTGCTTGCTTCCATCCCAAGAGGTAAGAGGATGAGGAGTCAGATGTAGGACGAGACAGCAAAAGTTTTGACAGAACATCTCTATATATTGCATATAGAGGACACCCTGAAGGAATTTCTCCTTTCAATTTGGTTACTTACTTTAGTTCACAAAATGGAGGATGATTGTATATTTGCCAAACTACTGAGAAATTGACACATAATCTTAACCATCCCCGTCACCTCATTTACCATAGAACTGAACATTGCCTCATCCTCATTACTGCCGGCACGTTTGAATCCATTGTGGTGAATACTGTGTCAGTCCATCTCATCTATTCTCTAGCCCTTTATGTCCTTCCCCAGTAATAGACTTACAACAAGTGCACTGGACAGCATTCTATTGGAATCCTTAGCATTTTGATTATCAATTTTTTTTTTTTTTTTTTTTTTTAAGTAGATAGGTCTTTCTTCTTAGCTTTTCTTTATCTGGAAGTTCTGCTGAAACCTGCGGATATTTTAATTACTGGTGGCATAGAGTGCCAGCATTAGAGTGCACATAAGCGTACACAGTAGGACAAACTGACAGATGGGTGTGATTTCTTTCATTAAATTACATTATAGAACAAAGGCAAGCAGTTTATACCCCTGTATTCCCTGGTGTGGCACTGTAGTAGGATAAGCATTCAACCACAAGATTGGTTGGAAATACAGGTTTGAGGCATTCAACCACAAGATTGGCTTGAAGCACAGTGCAAATTCATGAGCTGCTCCTTGGAAACCCTATACAGGGTCACTATGAGTCTGAACTGACTTGAGGGTAGTTAACAACAGCAATAGCATGTTATTTAAGAGTCTGTGTTGACAGATTGGAACAAGAGACACTCCTGCTGATGCTGAAGAAATAGTTGCTTTGGTCTAACTGACTATCGAATGGCCTGTGTCGCTGTGAACTGTGGGAGTTCTTGAGGAGACAAGGGCCTTTCCCTTCAGTTACAAGAAAATAAATTCTGTCAAAGACATTACTTAGCTTTCAAGCAGATGTTTCTCTTCAAGCACTTGTTAAGAACATGGACCACCTGACATCTTAAATGTATTCCTGTGAACCTCTAAACAGAGGATTCAACTAAGCCAGGCCAAGATTTCTAGCGCAAGGGAAGTGGTTTTTGTTGTTGGTATGTTCTTTTGAGTTGGTTCAGACTTATCGGACCTGGTATTGGATTTCTGAGGAGTAGCTGGTGGGTTTGAACCACTGAACCTGTGGTTAGTGGTCCAGTGCTTCTCCTACAGTGCCACGCCAGGACTCCAAGGAAATATAAGTATAACATAACACACACATAAAAGTAGATTCTTTTGAGTCTCTAAGTTTGTGGTTATTGTTGTTGTAAAGTGCTGTCAAGTTGATTCTGATCCATAGTGACCCTGTAAGGGTTTCTGAGGAGCAGCTGGTAAGTTTGAACCACCAACCTTGCAGTTCAAATGGCTTTGCAGTCTGACACATTAAACCACAGTGCCACACCAGTACTCCATTATACAGTAATTGTTGTTGTTGTTGGGTGCAATCAAGTCGGTACCAACCCATAGTGACTTTATGCACAGCAGAAGGAAACACTGCCCGATCCTGGGCCAACCTCACTACTGTTGCCACACTTGAGTTCATCGATGCTGCCACTTGGCCAATCCATCTCGTTGAGGATCTTCCTCTTTTTCTCTGACCCTCCTCCACCTTACCAAAATGATATCCTTCTCTAGCAACTGGTCACTCCTGACAATATGTCTGAAGTATGAGAGACGAAGTTTGGCCATCTTGGCCTCCAACGAGCACTCTGGCTGCACTTCTTCCAAAATGGATCTATTGGTTCTTTTGGCAGCCCATGGCACTTTCAATATACAGTAATAGATAACATTTAATGAAATAGTTGATAACTGAGGAGGCTTATTTCACTCTACCAAGGATAAATTCCCCAGAGATGGTCCTGGATGTGGCTTTTCTCCTCAAAGGACTGGTGGTATGTTATATACAACTAACTTACTCAGCGATGCTGGAGGCTTTCATTACTTGCATTAGGACATGGTACAAAGGTTGAAATGAATAGAAAAGTGAGATCCAGATGACTCAAACATTAATTCAAGCAATATCTACTGATGACACTTGGATAAGACATTAAATAGATTTGACGGCTTAACAAGTTACCCAGAATGAAGCAGAGAGACACAGAGGGAAGAAAGATAGAAAATATTGAAGACCAGTGAACAGATCTTTTGTATTCCAAACTATGAGTCAGAAACTCTGAGGCAAGGATACAGCCATCTGCGTTACAACATTCCCTGCAGTTGAGTGTGATGCCTGCTAGAATTTGAGATCCATTGATGAAGAAAGGTTATAGGAATCCAAAAAATATTTGATATAAGTGATTCATTTAAGGGTGAAAAAAAGCCTTTAGTTGATTCTTATTTTTTCCCCAATAATATTTTTAAATGATAAAACATGCACTTTATTAAATTTGTTGTTGTTTGCTTTGGAGACATTATGCGTACCAGAGTGAAATGTTCCCTAGCCCTGCACCGTCTTCATGCTTGCTGACACAGCTTCCAGCAAAATAGCACGCAAGGTATCACAGTGTATAACATACTGACAGATACGGTGGTGGTTAGTAAGTAAAATACAAGACATATAAGCACCTGAAACTTCACATTACAAGTAAAGAGAATAAGATTTTAATTGAACCCGAAAAGAATTGGGTACAGGAAAATCTTGAATGTTGTCTCTTTTTAAATGTTACATGGCAATAAAAGACTTAGAATAATAAAGCAACCATTTTTCTTTTATCAGTATAGAGTAAGGGACATCTCATTTTTTATTTTTTTTATACTAAATCTTTCTGTTCTAAAATACCACCATTGTCTTAGGACCTGAGATTTTTCTTCTGAGATATTTTGACACTGTAGTTAAATAGCACTGTAGTCTTTGACATTTGCTAGAATAACAATGGATTGGAAACTTTCCAAAATGCAGGCATAGTTAATGAATCCAGCTGATACAATATGTAAAGTCAAAAGAATAGATACTTTCTTCACACTTGCCAGTCCAACAAAATGTCAGATTCACTTTGTTTCAATACTTGATAATACCAAAGATTAAAAGTACATGACCTCTCAAATAACTTTTAAATACTGCTTCTTTCTTTTGCATACGTTGAATCATTTTCACATTTTACAAATGATCAGTTTTAAAGGTACATTTTGAAATCTCATAATTAAGAGGCAAATACTGACAATAAAGTTAATCAAGTATTGGAAAGTAAAAAGTGGAAGACACTTGCATCATTAAGTTCATAAAACTACTTTTCTACAATTTTGTAAATATGGTTTTAATATTAGAAATCAAACAGCTTGTATTTGAAATTTCTGTAGCATGAACTCTATTAAATACTAAAAACTCATGCTTTGTGTAAGTCTTGCTTCACGCTAGAAAACACATATATGAGAACTTAAGGCAGACTCCTTTTGAGAAAATAAATCTCTATAACAATCTTGTTGGTGTTCCATGTATTAATGTGCCTAGAACAATACCAATATAAAATATGTGTTAAATTAAGAAATAGATGCAAAAATTATTTAATACTTCATATGGCTATCGTTGCTGTAGTTAAGTGTCATCCAGATGATTCCAAATCATAGTGACCTTGTGTAGAGTTTCCAAGGAGCAGCTGATTAATGGGTTTGAACCATCACCTTGCAGTTCAATTAGCCTTAAGATCCAGTACTTATCCTAGAGAACTGCATAGGACTCGCAATATGGCTATAGATAACTTTATCATTCAAGGACGTAAGTATTAGCTATAGAATCCAGTTCATGAACATCTAATGAATACTGCTCTGTTAAGTGTACACACTTTATTTTTGTGAGTATAACTATGCTTTTGTAATTAGAAAAAGGAAATCATTATGCTACAAAAATCATTCATATTTCATTCAAATTATAAATAAAATAAAAGTTAAAGAATTACCCTTGATATTTACTGAGCTCTAATTTTGGCAACTCAGTGTCAAATTGTTTCAGCGTGTTGGAGCATTTTCTATAATTCTGAATAAATCCTCCAGTTTCGTTTGCATATGAAATTCTCTCAATGTAATACTCTTTCTGAAGACAGAAACCGACCTTGAAACCACAAACTGACTTTGTGATCCATTGCTTATCTTACAGCGCCACACCAGGACTCCAGCATTGGTTGCATGCAGTTGACATTTGTCTTTCCAATTGGACCTTATGGATAGTGGCGCTGCCCCCTGTCAGGTGAAGCAAAAAAAGAAAATACACACAAGAGAAACAAACAAGCAGACAAAGGTGAACAAACATGCAAAGAAAAGGAGAAACAAGAAAAAACTGGTAACAGAAAAATAATACAATAACCATAAAGAGAAAAAATGGGGGAGAAATACTACAGAAGAGGAAATTAAGGGAGAAAATAAACATAATTAGGGATAGGAGAAATGATTAAAGGAAAAGAGAGTAGAGAGTAAGATAGAAAAGTCAAGAGGAAAAAAAGAAGTAGCGGCAGAGGTTGAGGACAGAAGTGGAAAAAAGAGTAAATTAAAGCTGAGATAGGATAAAAATCAAGGGAAGGTAAAGAGAAGAAGAAGGGGAAGAAAGAGGAAACAAACAAAAAACAATGAAAGGGAAAACAGCAGTTGCTTGGCCCAGAGAAGAGAAAACTCTGGGGTCTCCTGCAAATCCAGTATCTTATATAGCCTGTGTATAAGGGATGAAACAGCGGTGCTGACAGCTCTAGATGGAGTTCCTATAGGCCTAGGTGTTGTCTATTCCGAGCTCTGGTAGCGTAGTGGTTACGAATCGGGCTGCGAACCTTAAGGTCAGCGGTTCGAAACTACCAGCCGCTCCGCGGGAGAAAGATGAGGCTTTCTACTCCCGTAAGGATTTACACCCTCGGAAACCCTGTACAGGGTCGCTATGGGTCGGAACCGACTCGACGGCACTTAACAACAACAACAACAACTCCAGAAATAGTTTGTGCAGACCCGAAAGCATCTGGGAGATCAGGGTCCTTTGGTCCCAGAAGGCAGCCAGGTGCAAGAATTCCTACTAGTCCACGGCTGTCCGGAATCTGCTTTGAATTCAGGGTTGGTGCAGATAGCTCCCAATTCCCTTTGCTGTAGTTCACAACTAGACAGCTCCCCACTGTGCGGTTCCAACTGCACTGAGAGGAGGAACTTTGCTGAAGGTGTACACAGATGGTGGCTAGCCATGCCTCTGGTCACCAGGATAACTTGGGATAAAGGAAAAAAATCACACATTAAAACGATATGTCTCTGTGCGACCAAATCATCCTTTGCTTTCAAAGCCGCCTGAGAAAGTCCAAGATGGCCGTACCGTGCCTGCTCAAAGACACAGATCTGCCTCCTTTTAGTCTTTTCTGAATCTGCTCAGGTGGTCAGGGCTGGCTCTGCAGGCGTGGAGCAAGGCCAGGAGCTCCAGATTTGGAGCAGATTGCACCCAACTCACTTTGATGCTGCACACAAATGCTTAGCTCATCACTGTGCAGTTCTGACCACTTGGAGAGTGTGAGCTTCGTTGGATGTGTACACACAGGGGAGATAGTAATGCTCTCTGGTCACCAAGGCTGTGTGGGAAAAAAGAATTGTACTGCACCATTCCCTCCACAAATCGCCAGTACTCTACCGAACCACTGCCTTGTCTCTAATTCTGCTCACACAAGTTTAACATCATTGTACTACCTCAGGTTGGCCACCAATCTGTCTCTTTATTTTCTTGCTATGTTCGTATAGCTCTGGTAATGGAGGGGCTACGAATCAGGCTGTGAACCTTAAGGTCAGCAGTTCAGAGCTACCAGCCGCTCCACTGGAGAAAGATGAGGCTTTCTGCTCCTGTAAAGAGTTACAGCCTCGGAAAACCTTGTACAGGGTCACTATGAGTCGATTCTGACTCCACGGCACATAACCACCACATGTTCGTTTAGTTACCTCTCCTAATAAGTATTTAATCCACCTCTCTATCCTGTAATCTGAAGCTCAAGTTTCCAGCACTATCATCTGCATCTGTTCACTTGATTTTCCATATCTTTGGTGGAGATGGTCTGTGTAGCATTTCTATCTAGTCTGCCAACTTGCTGCCTCTTCCTGTGTGCTCTTGAACAAGTTATTAATGAAACATTAGCCTCAGTTTTCTCATTTCTAAAGTGTGGAGAACAGATCATATACATACATACATATATATATATATATATATATATATTATATATAAGATATACGTATCATGTTGTTGTTGTTGTTATGTGCCGAGGAGTCGGTTCCGACTCATAGCGACCCTACACAGGGTTTCCGAGGCTGTAAATCTTTACGGGAGCAGACCGCCTCATCTTTCTCCCACAGAACCGCTGGTAGTTTTGAACTGCCAACCTTACGGCTCGCAGCCCGATTCATAATACATATAAAATATACAGATCATTTATATATAGATAGATAGATACCTATTTTTTATATTGTAAGAAGACAAGCTAGTATATATGTATGTGTGTGTATATATCTATCTATCTATCTATCTATCTATCTATCTATCTATCTATCTATCTATGTGTTGTTGTTAAGTGTCTCTGAGTCAGTTACTGCTGATAGCAACTGCTATCAGTTACTGCTGTATATGGTTTCCAAGAAGCAGCTGATGGGTTTGAACTGCCAACCTTGTGGTTAGCAATCTAGTGTTGATCCTAGAGCACCACACCAGGACTCTTATATGGATACCTGGTGTGATGCTGTAAGATCCACTCTGGACTGCCTATGGTAAGACAGTTTCATGTACTTTGGATATGCTAACAGGAGGGACTAGGCCCTGAAGAAGGACATGCCTGGTAAAGTAGAGGGTCAGGCAGACTCTCAATGAGATAGGTTGACACGGTGCCTGCAACAATGGGTCCAAACCTAGCAATGATGGTAGGGTGGCACAGGACAGGTCAGTGATTTGTTTGGTTATACATAGGGTCACTATGAGTTGGAACTGACTCTGTAACACCTAACAACAGCATTTGTTGTATGCTGCTAACTTGAGTGAGTCCTGTGTGGCATTGTAGGATATGGAGCAATTAGAAAATTCGAACTACTAACCTTGTAATTAGCACGCCAGTTCACATTCCACTATACTATCAGGATTCCATAGATATTTTTTATTAGAAAAAAAATTGCACTAATAAAAGAGATAAAGTGAAATAAGAAATTATTGATAATGTATAACTTCAATAAATGCATTTGCTCCATTTCTTGTTTATGCATTGCATTGAGTTGTCATATCTCTTCAATCTGAAATATTTTCTCATTCCGTAATTGACTTTCATGATTTCCTTCCTTTGAATATTATGGTGCAGTTTCTTTGTATATTATTTTTCTATTTGGGCTGTCAGATTTTTGCTCATGATTAAATTTGGATTTTTCATTTTGTACAGGAATATCACAGAGGTGATGCTATGTTCTTCTCATTGGATCCTCCTAATTGGTAAGCAAGTCCAATTTATCCCATTGCTAGTGATGAAGTAATGTTTTTAGTTTTTAAATGTGTTAATATTTTAAAAGGCATTTTGAAACTATGGAAGTATCTTGTTCCTATTGTTTTAGTACTGTTAATGGCTTTTAACCCTATTGTTGTTGTTAAGTGTTGTTGAGTAGGTTCCAACCCATAGCAACTCTGCATAGGGTTTTTGAGAGCAGTCGGTGAGCCTGAACTGCCTACCTTGTGGTTCAAACCGACTTTTCAGTCCAGCGAATTATCCCACAGCACCACACCAGGATTCCTTTTAGCCCTATTAGCTAGTTCTATTACGATTGCCAAAAGATGATTTCCTTATTATGCCATTCCTTCTAATTTTACTTTTTGGCATTCTACTGTTAAAAAAAAAAAAAAAAAAAGACATTCTTTTTTTCCCCTTTTCCTGTAGATTATTGCGTAAATTCACCTATTGATGCAAGTAATGAATATATTTGACTATTAATAAAAATGTAAGACATTTGCATTGACTTAGTGACAATACAGTAAAGTCTAGAGATCTATTTAAAAAAACTCCAACATCACAAAGTAGATGGAACACAGTTTCTCATCTGAAGCATTTGGAGAGTCACCTCCATGGTAACTGGCAAACTGATATTTATTTACTTATATCAATAGACTCATGGGCCCTATTTTATTTAATGAGATATAATCATTATTCAGAGTCCTGTTGTGGCGCTGTGGGTTAATACACCAGACTGCAAAGTCGTTTGAACTACAAGGTCAGCAGTTCAAGCTTACCAGCTTCTTCTCAGAGACCCTATACAGGGTCACTATGGGTTGGAACTGACTTGACGACACTTCACAATACTATAACAACAATCATTATTTATTTGGATTTTCAATTTTTTCCAGGTTCATTAAGTTAACTTCTGTGTTCTATGACATATTTCCACCATACTTTGAGTGTTTCTTGGTTTTGTTTTACATTGCTGTTTCTTACATTTTGGAATTGCAAAATAGTTCAGGTTCATCTTGTACTTGTTGCAATCCTAGAATCAGTTAGTTTCCCAACAATTCTAGACTCGTTTGCCTTTTAGTTGTGTTGTTCTTAAGTGCTGACTAGTCCTAGTGACACTGTAGAAAGTTCCCAAGGAGCGGCTGGTGAGCTGGAACCAACAATTCTGTGGTTCAAACTGACCTTGCAGTCCAGCACATTAACCAGTGGTGCTACAAGAAGACTCCTTTTAGCGGAATGTGGCTTTTTAAAAAATAAGATAGGCGTTCTACAGCTTCTTGTAATTACTAGGGTGTTGCTAAATTACTAAGATGTTGCTACTTCACATCAGTGGAGAAAGCTTGGGCAAGCATGTGCACACACCCATATATTTCTCCATTTTGGTTTTATCTGTCCCTCATATATTGAAAACCATGAGTTCACACTGATGCTACTATTTTCAACCCAGCACCATAACCTCACTCTTATACTTCTTCCTTGGTTCTATTCTCAGTGACTCTAATTATTCTGAAATCTTTACTTATGAATCGGTTCCTTATTGATAAACTGACTCCCCTATTTCCCCACCACCTATCTTCTATTGCATCCACACTTCTCACCTAGCACATACTCTGACAGCTATTGTAGCTGCCTTTGTTGTTGTTGTTAAGTACCGTGAAGTCGGTTCTGATTCATAGTGACCCTGCATAGGGTTTCTGAGAGCAGAAAGCCTCCTCTTTATCCCACGGAACAGCTGGTAGTTTTGAACTGCCTACCTCAAGGTTAGCAGCCTGATACATAACCACTACACTACTAGTAACTGCCTTTGCTGTCTCATAAAGAGAAGTCCTCTTACCCATTTGGGCCTCCAATACCCTAGTCTGGGCTGTTGTTCCTGAAGTCAGCAAGCAAGTTTCTCCCCACTTCCCTCAGGCTCTAACAGTCCTCCTCCTCACACCAAGTCTTGGCCAAAGCAGGGGTTATAGGATTCCTTTAAGAAATTCTTCATCGCTACATAGCCACTTTTATCCCTTTTCTAACTTCAGTGGCTCTCTCTCAGATCAGCTGTATTTGCCCATGCTTGAAATTCCCCTAAGGCAAAGTTTTCAAAAGGAAAAGATAAGCCTTTATTTGTGTGGCTTTCATGTTCTATTGCTTTGTTTCTTAAGAGTCTTGTTGCTGTTGGTATTGTTGTTAAGTGCTATAGATTCAGTTCTGACTCACAGTAACCCTGTACAGGATTTCTGAAGAGCAGCTGGTGAGCTTGAACCTCTGACCTTGAGGTTCAAACCAACCTTGCAGTCCAGCGCATTAATCCATAGCACCACACTTGTCTTCAATTGAAAGGCAAGAGATAAAATGTTAGGGATATGGGACAAGCTTCTGCTAATACTTTGAGATACTATTTGCCACACATTTAGAAGTTGACTTTCTCTTTATACCAACTCTATGAGGTAGGCATATAATAAAAGTGACAAATAGTGCCCCCAAGCATGCACATTGTAAATGTGTCCGAACTTTGACAGTCTGTCTCATAACAAGGCTTTGTTCCTTGGGTTACACCAAGCTCCCACCACCACCCTAGATCTAAGTACTTTGCATAGTTCAGGTTTCAAATCAGTTCCTCAGAGTCCATTTCTTTAAGGAACTCAATAGTGATTTGCTCCCTATCTAGATGAAGAGGTTGGAGTCCTATATAATTGACTTTTGTAAGGTACCTTTTGGAAGAATTTTTACAAAGGACCATTTATATAAATGCTCACTAGGATAACTAATGATCAGAATTCAGACAATGTGAAGTGGTACGTTTGTCATAGACGAGAGGCTATCAGCCCAACACTAAAGATTATTTCTGAAATATTCAAGGCCTCCGGACATTTTCAGAATACACCTGTCATATTGGACATTTAGATTATGGCAATTGATGACAACATGTACCCTTTGCACCATCTAAAAAACAAATATATGTTCCATTAATACTTTTTAACCATATAACAAAAGTTCAGAGTCCCTGTTGAGCTTACATTCTTTAATAGATGTGTAAGATTGAAAAGCTGTTTGAACTGCAAGATTGGCAGTTCAAGCTCACCAGCTGCTCCTTGAAAACCCTATACAGGGTTGCTATGGGTCAGAACTGGCTAAATGGCACTTCACAACAACAACAAGGCAATCGAGCTCTCCTGCACTCTCTTTTTTTTTTTTTTTTTTTTAAGTATTTGTATGTTCTGTCTTCATGCTTTAGCAAGGAGCTCTTGTAGCATAGTGGTTACGAATCGGGCTGCTAACCTCAAGATCAGCAGTTCGAAACTACCAGCTGTTCTGTGGGAGAAAGATGATGCTTTCTGCTCCTGTAAAGATTTACAGCCTCGGAAACCCTGTACAGGGTCGCTATGAGTCAGAACCGACTCCACGGCACATAACAACAACAACAACATCTTCATTGATTTAGCCACCATTCTTATATATGTGATCTCAGTTAAGTGGACATTTTCTGTATCTTTCCTCCTAGTGTTCAGGTTCCAAAATGTGTGATACTGTTTTTTTCTTATATTCAATTATGTGCATAAATATTCATAACCTGAGTACTGTTAAAGACAAAATACACATTTAATTAAACATTTGATATCATAAGCTAATACCACATAGTAAGTATTGACTTTTTCTCTTTTTATTTTCTTTTTAAATAAAACAGAGGTAGTCACTAATCTTCTAAATACCAAGTGCCGTGGAAGGAAGACAATATTTAAGCACATTGTGCCCAAGCAATGTTAGTTTCAAGGCCATATATCAAGTGATCCATAGATTATAAATGTGGTGGGCACACATCAAACAAAGGTGATGGTGTATAGTTGTCTAAAAGTGCTGGCTTGTCTTATATCTTGATACATCATTACATGTTGCTTTCTCAGTCTGAAATATTATTCTCTCCTTTGCAACGAGAATAGATACATAGGTATAAAATCATGCATCCTGCATAACTTGCCTGCTTTCCACAGACTCCCGCTTTGCCTTTGGCAACCATCAAAGAATATTCCTTTTAACATGTAAACCTTTCCTTGAAATGTTACAGTATTTGTCCCATACAACGTTCATCCTGTTACGATTGATTTATTTCATTCAGTATAATGTACTCCAGGTTCATCCACATTCTGAGGTCTTTCGCAGATTCATTGTTATCCTTTACCATTGCTTAGTATTCCATTGTGTGTATGTAACAAAGTTTGTTTATCCATTCTTCCTTTGATGGACATTTAGGCTGGCTCCAACTTTTGCTATTTTGGATAGTGCTGTAGTGAACATCAGTGAGTGTGTTCTATTCATTTCATAGCCCTTATTGTTGTGAATATATGCAAAGCAGAGGGATTACTGAGGCATACAGTGTTTCTATTTCAAACTTTTTACAAAAACTTTTCATAGTTGTTGTACAATTTTACAGTCCCAATGTAGGAGGCTCTTAGCCATTCTACAGCCTTAGAAGTATTTGTTGGTTTCTGCTCCATTTGAGCTTTAATATTAATGATAGGATGAGATGAGATCTAATGGTCTACCTATAGTGGTTACGAATCGGGCTGCTAACCTCAAGGTCGGCAGTCGAAACTACCAGTGGTTCCCAACGAATCCACAGTAGAAAGATGAGGCGTTCTGCTGAGGTAAAGATTTACAGCCTCAGAAACCCTGTGCAGGGTCCCTATGAGTCGGAACCGACTCCATGATACTTTAACAACAACAACAAGGAGCTCTGGCAGCGTAGTGATTACAAATCAGGCTGTGTACCACAAGGTCAGCTGTTCGAAACTGCCAGCTGTTCCGTGGGAGAAAGATGAGTCCTTCTGCTCCTGTAAAGATTTACAGCCTCAGAAACCCTGTACAGACAGGGTCGCTAAAAGTCGGAACCAACTCCAAGGCACTTAACAACAACAACAGTGGCTGACGATTGCAAACATTTCTTCATATGTTTGTTGGCCACTTGAATGTCTTCCTTGTGGAAGTGTCTGTTCATGTCCTCTACCCATTTTTGAATCTTTGTCTCCTTGCTGGTTTTTGCTTTAATATAGATTTTATCAGAAATTATTATTGCCACTCCTACTTGTATTTGGTTGTTATTAGCTTGACAGAGTTTTACCAATGCTTTGAGTTTTAATCTATTTTCACCTATGCATATAATGTGTGTCTGTTGTAGGCAGAATATTTAATGATCGTGTTTTCTTATCCATTCTGCTAGTCTCCATCTCTTGATAGTGAATTTCATCCACTCACATGCAGTGTAATTATCAATAGGTATGAACTGATTCCAGCAACTTTTCTGTGCGTATTTTTGTGGTGCTACCGCTCTCTTTGTTCCACATAATTTTCTGTGCTGAGATCATTTTCTTTGTGAGTTTTCTTGTCTATTTCTTCATTGCTGTTGTTTTAATGTTTACTAAATCTTTATAGTTTTCCTTTTTCTTGATTTGATATGTTGTTGTTATTGTTGTTAAGTGCTGTCGAGTCAATTCCAACGAATAGCGATCCTGTACAGGGTTTCCGAGGCTGTAACTCTTTACAGGAGCAGAAAGCCTCCTCTTTCTCCCGTGGAACAGCTGGTAGTTTCGAACTGCTGACCTTCAGGTTCACAGACCGATTTGTAACCACTACGCTACCAGAGCTCCTTTTGATTTGATAGGAAGGAATATTAAATATAGGTTACCCAGAAATTTATTAATTTCTTCCCTAGTTTGAAAGTTTAATGACTACAATTTTCCTCTTTTGCTTCTGAAGTTGGCTTCATTTTAAATTGATATCATTGTTTTTTTTTTAGCTTCATTTTACTTATTATTCTTCTATATATGAATTGAATTCTGGATGGTGTTGTTGTGTATGACCATCTCAGTGATGTCTGCTGTTGCTGGAATATTGTCCCAAGGAGGCTCTTCATTACTTCCTTTGTAAAGTTGGTCTGGTTACTACAAATTCCTTTCTTTTTTTGTTTATCCAGAGATATTCTAATTTGCGGTATTTGAGAGGCAATGTTGTTGGGCATATGATACTTGGTTATTGATATTTTTCTTTCATAGTTTTGTATTATGTCTTACTGTTGCCTTCTTGCTTGTATGGTTTCGCTGAGAAAACAGACCTTAATCTTACTGTTTCCACTTTGTAGGTAACTTTTATGTTTTTCCCTAGCTGATTTCAGGACTATTGATTCCTTGTCTTTGATTTTGAATAGTTTGATTATGATATATCTTGGTAATTTTGCCCAGGGGAGGGAGTGAGGTGATGCTTCTACCCTGTTTAAAAGGAGCTCTGGTAGCATAGCAGTTACAATTCGGGCTGCAGTTTGAAATTACCAGATGTTCTGCGGAAGAAATATGAGGCTTTCTGCTCTCATAAAGATTTACAAAATCAGAATCCGTATGAGTCGAAACTGACTCCACTGCACACCCTGTTTAAGGTTCATTCACCTTTTGAGTGCTTATGTTCTATTCTTTCATGGTGTTAGGGAAATTTTCTTCCAACAGTTTATTTTTTATCTTTTCTTAAATGTTTTATTGTGAATTATGTGATAGTTTACATGGGAGAACATTAGCTTTACATTCATCCTATGGAATATTGTTTCATTGCCATGGTTACAATGCCCTCCATGCATCATCAACCAACCAAAGGGTATACGCTGCAAGCCTGCCCCCCCCCCCCCGGTCGTCAGCACACAGCTCCTCTCCCTCTCTGTGTCTAATGTCCCCAGCTGCTCCATCTCTCCACGTCATCATCTCTGTCTCCATCTCTGGCATCATTGCTTATCTCAGTAGGGTCTCACACTCCACTCTTCTCCCTCGATGGTTCCAGGGACCTCCGCTCCTAGACTGCAAACTTGATCACTCCCCTTCTTTTGCTACAAAACACCCACCTTTACATTTCCAACCCTCACAGTCAGTCCTACTAACAATTATTCACTATTATACCACAAGGGAGCTATCCACATCTCCTTTCATTAGACCCGCCTAGACAGATTGACTACTACTCAGTGGAGATTCTACCTTCCTCCACACACTCTGGATCTAGGCTCCCTCTTGAACGCTTGTAAGTCAGTCACTTCTTGACTTTGTAGTCCCCCATTTTGGGTAGCCAATGTCCAAGTTGCCCATCCCTGTCTACTCTGTGTATGGAGAGGGTGGGAATGATCCTTGCTGTAAAGATTTGTACCCTCTTTTGAGCTACTGCATCCATAGGTGTAGGTCACATCCATCAAATTGTATTAGATTACTCTTTTTTCCCCCTCTTCTTCTAGGTGAGCTCTGATCATCCAGCCATTGAAGCCAGGTCTAGTGGGTATTATCTGCAAGTGTGGGAGTTCTTATGCATATTCCTTCTCTTCTTATCAGCTGGACGCTTCACTCTCCACTCTAGTTGTCTGTGGCTATGTCACTGACTCTGGGTCCTTGCCACACTGCTGGCCAACCAAGTCTCCCCCTGGGTTCACAGGAGTCTATTGAATGTTGTAGGGTTTAGCTTGCAGCTTCATTGTTGTTTTTCCCTTACTTCCACTTATCGGTGATGAACGAGGTCACTATATCATCTGCATATCGCAGGTTGTTAATGAGTCTTCCTACAATCCTGATGCCACATTTTTCTTCATAGAACCAAGCACCCAAACTATCCTGTGTCTATTCCCTACCCTGTGCCCCACCTTCTCCTCCCTCCTCTCCCTCCACCCCCCAAATCCTGGTAACCAGCAAAGAATCCTCCTCCCCCCTTAGTATGGGTTCTTTTTCTTAGTCTTTTACAGTAGTGGTCCTATGCAGTATTTCTTCTTTTGTGACTGACTAATTTCACTCAACATAATGTCTTCAAGGTTCATCCATGTTATGTGATAGCTTGCAGCTTTCTTGGTATTTTTCAAGGTAGCATAATATTCCATTGTGTGTATGTACCACAGTTTGTTTATCCATTCTTCAGTTGATGGGCACTTTGGCTGTCTCCATCTT
>NW_006408716.1:357121-358501 GCF_000296735.1 Chrysochloris asiatica | reverse complement strand
AGTTTGTTTATCCATTCTTCAGTTGATGGGCACTTTGGCTGTCTCCATCTTTTTGCTATTGTAAATAGTGCTGCTATGAACATTGGTGTGCATATTATCTGCTTGTGTTATGGTTCGCATTGCTTGTGGGTAAATGCCAAGTAGAGGAATTGCTGGATCATAATGTATTTCTGTTTCCAACCTTCTGAGGAAACGCCATATTGCTTTCCAGAGAGGTTAGATCATTTTGCAATCCCACTAGCAATGTAGAAATGTCCCAGTCTCTCCACATCGTTGCCAGCATTTACTGTAGTCTACTTGGTTGATCGCTGCTGTTATTGTTGGTGTGAGATGATATCTCATTGTTGTTTTGATTTGCATCTGTCTAATGGCTAGTGATCATGAACATTTCTTCATATGTTTGTTGGCTGCCCGGATCTCCTCTTTGGTGAAGTGTCTGTTCATGTCCTGCACCCATTTATTAATTGGGTTATTTGTCTTTGTCTTGTAGAGGTGTTGTAGTTTCCTATATATTTTAGAAAATATTCTGTTGTCTGATGTGTCATTTCAAAAGATTTTCCCCACTCTGTGGGTTCCATTTTTACTCTTCTGGTGAAGTCTTTTGATGCACATAAGTTTTTAATTTTTAGTACATCCCAATCTTCTATTCTGTACACTTTTGCTTGTGTAGTTTTCAAAATGTTTGGAAGTCTGTGTATTTCCAGAATTAGTGCCCTCACATTTGTCCTTAGTTTTTCATTGATGGCCTTTATAATTTTGGGATTCACATTTAGGTCTTTAATCCATGCTGAGTTGGTTTTTGTATAAGGTATGAGGTAGAGGTCTTGTTTCAATCTATTGCATATTGCTTTCCAGTTCTGCTAGCACCATCTGTTGAAGAGACTATCAACTCCCCATGCAATATATTTAGGTACTTTGTCAAAAATCAGTTGGCTATATATGGATGTGTTAATATCTGGATTCTCAAAGCTGTTCCATTGATCAATGTTTCTTTCATTGTACCAGTACCAAGCTGTTTTGACCACTGTAGTCATGTAGTAAATTTTGAACTCAGGGAGTAAGAGGTTTCCAACCTTATTCTTCTTTTTAAGCAGTGCTTTGCTTATCCTGTGTCTCTTTCCTTTCCATATAAATTTTTAATTGTTATTTATATCACTTTGAAGAATGTCGTTGGAATCTGGATTGGGATTGCATTATATGTATATATTTCTTTGGGCAGTGTTGACATTTTCACAATGTTAAATCTTTTTATCCAGGAGCTTGGTACAGTTTTTGATTATGTAGGTCACTTTTGGTTTCTTGTAGTAGTGTTTTATAGTTTTCTTTGTATAGGTCCTTTGTTTCTCTAATTACATTTATTCCAAGATATTTCATCCTTTG
>NW_006408716.1:353996-356377 GCF_000296735.1 Chrysochloris asiatica | reverse complement strand
TACTGGATTCTGTTGGCTAGGATTTTGTTGAGAATTTTTGCATCTATGTTCATGAGGGATATTGGTCTATAATTTTCTTTTTTAGCGATGTGCTTCCCTGGTTTTGGTATGAGGGTTACGCTTGCTTCATAAAATGTATTAGGAAGTTTTCCATCCTCCTCTATCTTCTGGGATAAATTGAGTAGTATTAGTGACAGCTCTTCCCTAAATGTTTGATAGAACTCACCAGTGAAACCATCTGGGCCTGGACTTCTTTTGGTTGGGAGGTTTTTGATGACCTGATCAATTTCTTCACTTGTTATGGGTTTGTTTAGTTTTTTTACTTCTCTTTGTGTAAGTTTAGGTAGGTCGTGTTTTCTAAAAATGTGTCCATCTCTTCTAAGTTTTCAAATTTGTTGCAGTACAACTTTTCTTAGTATTCTGCTATTATCCTTTTGATTTCCTTTGGCTCTATTGTGACATCGCCCATGTGGATTGTAATATGTGTTATTTGTGTCTTCTCCCTCTTTTCTTTTGTTAGGTTTGCCAATGGTCTGTCGATTTTGTTAATCCTTTCAAAGAACCAGCTTCTTGTCCTGTTGCTTATTTCTGTAGTTTTTCTGTTTTCTATCTCATTTATTTCTGCTCTAATCTTTATTATTTCTTTTCTGTTGGTGGCTGCAGGTTCCCTCTGTTAGTCTGTTTCTAATTGTTGTAGATGATTTGTTAATGTGTTCATTTTGGTTCTTTCTGCTTTTTGGATATGTGCGTTTATTGCAATAAATTGTCCTCATAGCACTGCTTTCACTGTGTCCAAAATATTTTGGTATGTTGTGTTTTCATTTTCATTTGTTTCTAGGAAATTTGTGAGTTCACATTTAATTTCTTCTACCACCCAGTTGCTTTTCAGCAGGGTGTTATTCAGTTTCCATGTATTTACTTTATTTTCCTGGTCTTCCTATTGTTGAATTGTAATTTGATAGCATTGTGGTCTGAAACAATGCTTTGTAGTATTTTGATGTTTGTAAATTTATGGAGGTTTGTTTTGTGGCCTACAACATAGTCTATACTGGAGAATGTTCCATGCGTGTGGAAAAGAAAGTGTATTGTGCTGTTGTTGGGCTGAATGTTCTGTACACATCTATGAGGTTCAGTTGGCTGATTGTGTTGTTCTTCTGTGACTTTGCCAAGTTTCTGTCTAGTTGTTCTATCCATTTTTGAAAGGGGTGTATGAAAAATTCTCACGATTATTATAGATTTGTCAATTTCTTTCTTCAAATCTATTAGAATTTGCATTATGTATTTTGGAGCTCTTTCATTGTGAGCATAGATATTTATTATGGTTAGGTCATCTTGTTTAATTGTCCCTTTAATTATGACATAATGTCCATCTTTATCTATTATGCTGTTTTTTGCCTTAAAATTAATTTTATCAGCGATTAGTACTGCCACTCCTGTTTGTTTTTGATTGCAATTAGCTTGGTATATATATTTTTTCCCATCCTTTGACTTTTAATCTGTTTTTGTCTCTGTGGGTGAAATGTGTCTCTTGCAGACAGCATATTGAAGGATCTTGTTTTCTTATCCATTTTGTCACCCTCCATCTCTTAACTGGTGTATTTAATCCATTTACATTCAGTGTAATTATCGATAGGTATTGGTTAATTGCTGCCATTATGTATGTTTTTTGTGGTGTTGTTTAATCTAATTTGTGCCTCTCTTTGCTCTGTGTGTCTTCCTTTGCTGAGGTCATTCCTTTTGTGTTCTGTCTTGTGAGTTTCCTCATAGCTTTAATACTTCCATGTTCTGTTTGGATTTTCATTTTCTTGGTATGTTGAAAAGTGTTAATTTTCTTTGAGTTTACCTTGGATTCCATTAACTTTTCCCTCAATTTAATGCAGTCTATTTTATCCTGTAATCTACCTGACCTGCTCACCATCTGGATCTTTGTTCCTACGTGTTTACCTTCTTTTACATTGTAATTTTTTTGATCATAGACTCACCTCACAGATTCTCTGAGTTTGTTCTTATTGTTTTGTTCTACTTCCTCTGTCAATTTTGTTCTGTGAGGTGCTGCCCTGTATGTTGTTTTCTGATTCTTGTCTTTTCTTGTTGGTTCTCAGTCCACAGAACTTCCTTTAGGATGTTTTGTAGCACAGGGTTGGCTTTGGAAAAATCCCTTAGCTTCTGTTTATCCTGGAATGTTTTAATTACACCATTGTATTTGATTGATAGCTTTGCTGGGTAAAAGATTCTTGGTTGACTTTTTTTTTTTTTTCTTTTAGTGTTTTATATATGTCTCCCAATTATCTTCTTGCTTGCATGGTTTCTGCTGAGAGATCCAAGTTTAATCTGACTTGCTTGCCTTTGTATGTAACACTTCTCTTTTCCCTAGCTGCTTT
>NW_006408716.1:348773-353863 GCF_000296735.1 Chrysochloris asiatica | reverse complement strand
GAAATTTTCTTCCAGCAGTTCTTCAACTATTTCCTCTGTGGACTTGTGTGATTCTTCCTGTTCTGGAATGCCGGTAATTCTTAAGTCATTATTCCTCTTCATGTTGTCCAACATGAATCTTTGACCTTCTTCAGATTTTCTAATCATTTTTTCTCTTTGCTTTTGTGTCTTAGTGGTATTGAGAGATTTGTATTCCAGCTCACTAGTTCTGCCTTCCATCTCTTCTATATTACTCCTTTGCCCTTTCAGTGTAGTCTATTTCTGATATCTATCACTGATCATTTGGACCTCTTTCTGTAGGTTTTGAATTGTTTCCAATGATGTATCTATCTTATTTGATTGTTCCTATAGTGCTTTCCTGACTTCTTCCTTATTTTTCTAAACTCTACTGTAAAGTGTTTTGAAACATTTTATAATCATGTTTCTGAATTCATTCTCAGGCATTTTCAAGGCCTGCCCTCTTTCCAGAATGGAGTGTCCCGGTCTACCTCTAGGTCATTTGTCTCAGACATTTTATCTTGTTTCTGGACATGTACTGATATGGTCATCTGCTTTTGCTTCTTGGACATATTTAGTGTTTATCTGTGACATTAATATTTAATTGAGTGCATGTTTTGGTATTTTTTATGCTTTCCAATTGCCTCCAGCTATATGTGAATTTACTCTTTTTTTGTGCTTTTTTTTTTTTTTTTTTTCCCTCTCTTACTGTTCTGGAATTCAAAAAACCTGTACGTTATTCCTCTGCATGTTGTCCCACATGAATCTAAGACTTTCCTCAGATTTTTTCACTCTTTTTATGATTGTTATTCTAGCTTACAAATATTGAGACTTTTATCTTCAAGCTCACTAATTTGATCTTTCATTGATTCAAAACTACTTCTTTGTTCTTCAGTGTATGATCCATTTCTGATATCTTAATATTAATCTTCTGGATTTCTATTTGTGAGTTTTGTATTGTCTCGAATCCTTTATCTATTTTGCTTGTTTTTTCCTCAGTGTTTTCCTGAATTCTTCCTTGTATTCATTGGCCTTTCTGACAATCATTTGGAGGTATCTAATATATTATTCTTTTGAATTCCTTTCCAGGTATTTCCAATATCTTTTTTTCCTCAAAAAATGAGTTATAGCTCTGACTCTCAGTCACTTGTTTTAGCCACTCTACCTTGTTTCTTCATGTGTACAGCTATGATCTGTTGCATCTGAAGCATTTAGATATTGTTATATTTGTGTTGTGTTGATGAATATGTGCTCATGCATTCTTAGGCACTCACTGACTACTGGTGAGTGTGGTTAGATGATGGAAGCATATACACCACTTTCTGTTCATTGTTCTTGTAGTCAGTTTAAGATGTGTTTGGTTGATATTGGTTATTGTAGTTTATCAGCTCTCCAGCAACTTGTATTAGCTCTTAGCCTGTGGGTGGGATGTTAGGTGATACAGTTATGACTGGGCTGTATGGGTATGATTGTTGTCCCCTGTAGAGTGAGGCAAGAAGATAAAACACACACAAGAGAGAAGGAAAGCAAACAAACAAGAAATTAAGCAAGCGACAGCAAGAAAAGAAACAAAAGTATTAAAGGGGGAAAAAATCAGGCAACAGCTAGAAAAATAATACAAAAAAGATATACGAGAGGGGGGAAAACAAAGAAAAAAAACAAAAAAAAAAAAAAAAGAAAGAAAGAAAAAGAACTAAGCACAATTAGGGAAAGGGATGAATAAAAAGGAAAGAGATCAGAGAATAATAATAAAAAAAAATGAAAGACAAGAAAAAAACAAAAACAAACAAATGAACATGAAGCTAGAAAGGGGAAAAAAAAAAGCAAGGATATATAAAGAGAGGAAAAAGAGAAAGAAAATATAAGCAAAATAAAAACAATAGAAAGAAAAAACAGTGCAGGTATCAGATCCAGAAGGGGGGAAAAAATTCTGTGGTCTTCTGCTATTCAAGGTCCTCATGTGGTTGGTGGGCAAGGGATGTGACATGGCACTCTGGCCTTGGATGGAGTTAATGTAGGGCTAGTTGATGGCTCTGGTAGCATAGTGGTTACGAATCGGGCTGCGAACCTTAAGGCCAGCAGTTCGAAACTACCAGCCGCTCCACGGGAGAAAGATGAGGCATTCTGCTCCCGTAAAGATTTACAGCCTCGGAAACCCTGTACAGGGTCGCTATGGGTCGGAACCGACTCGACGGCACTTAACAACAACAACAAAGTTGATGTCTATACGGGGCCCCAAATCTGGGAGTAGTTCATGCAGACCCCAAAATAGCTGAGGGATCAGGATGTTTTTCTCCCAGAGGGCAGCTGAGAGAGAGAGGTCCCACAAGTCCAGAGTGGCCAGAAACAATTTGGCATGTCTCAAGCAGGTGTGGGGGTAGTTGCTTCTATTTCCCCACTACCTTTGATATGCACCTTTGACCACTAGGAGAGCAGGAGTTTTTTGGGGGAGTGTGCCTCTGGTCACCAGGGTAATGTGGGATACAAGAAAAATTCCACACCTTTCTCTCCACAAATAAGTGCTATATCTCTGTTCCACCAGATACCCTCTTGACTTTACAGTCATGTGAAGGTTCAAGATGGCTGTGCCCCCATTCATCTGTTCCACTGCTTCTTCTAGTTAGGGCTAGTCAAGGACCAGGCAGGGCTGGACTGCAGGTTTGGAGCAGGGCTCTCCTAAATCCAGATACTGAAGTTGATACTGAAGGTAAGTGTGGCACTTACCTTGTTCAGTTCTACCCACCAGGAGTGAAGGAGTTTCATTAGGGGTACACATGGGAGGAGGATGGCCATATCTCTAGTTACCAGGGGAGTGCAGAGAGCAAGAAAAAAAAAAAAAAAACAAAAAAAAACTCACCTTTTTTTAAGAGTCCCAGGTATGGAAGTTCAGATTTCAGAGACCTCCCACACCTCATCCTAAGTATATCTTCATTTGTATCCTTTGGGTTCTAATAAACGTACAGTCATACATATGGTATACTCTCCATGAATTCTGAATCAATCCAGTGAATTATCTATCAATCCAAGGTAGAAGTTTATGCTCCTGTTATGTGCTGTTGTGTTCGTTTCAACTCATAGGAACCCTAAATAGGGTTTCCAAGGAGCGGTTGATAGGTTTGAACTGCCAGCCTTACAGTAAGCAGTTCAATGCTTATCCTACAGTGCCACACCAGGAGAAGGCAGCAAATCATAAAGTGCGAGCTTTTTGTGTATTCCTGAGCTTGTGACTGGCATCCTGAAGGAGTAATGTTAACATGTGACTTGTAGTAAATTGCTATTGAATCAATTTCAACTCATGGTGACCCGAAGAGTGCAGAATAGACTTAGGATGTTCAGCGAAGTGATCTCTTAACATAAGAACAGCAGATCTTAATTTCAAGACACCTCTGGGTTGTTTGAATCACAAACCATTTGGTTATACTTTACCCCTTAACCACTGGCATCTGCTGATTGGGTAGTCTAAGGATAATGTCTTTCTACAAGTGAATTCCTATACAACCTATACAAATTTTCATGTGGATACATATGTGTTAATGATAAACTAACTAAAGACATTATTATATAATTTGTACATGGATGTAATATCTACATATTGTTAATTGCCTTTGAGTTGGTTCTGACCCATAACAACCCTATATAGGGTTTCTGAGGAGTGGCTGGTGAGCTTGAACCACCAACCTTGCAGTACAAACTGACTTTGCAGTCCATCACTTTAACCAATAATGCCACACCAAAACTTCATGTTATATACATAGATGGGTGTTTTTATTTGTGTATACATATGGAAAGATGTTTTCAGAATATTAACAGATTTTGTTTTTATTTTTGGTGCGATGTTTACACTTTTGTATGAGTGCATTTGTGTCTTTTATATCTTCTCTAGATTCCGAAATTACACAATATTAATTTAATGTGAAAGAAATACAATGTTATTCTCATATTTACATATTGGGCTGTATCTTCCATATATATAAATTGTCAACTCTGACCCAATTTTGTTTTAAGTCTCTTTTAATAGCTCTCTGGTTCCTTTGTATTTGTGATATTCTTATATTTCTTTGTTTCTCAATATTTTATTTTAATATTTTCATGTCATGTTTTTGCAATTCAATTTATAAACAGCATAATTGAATCGTCTTTTATTTCCTTTTTATGTTATTAATAAGATTTGTGATTTCTATTTAGAATTATAATTCTTATGTTCAAGCTTCTGACAACTTTTATGTTGTTTTATTTCCTGATGCTTGGTTTTTTTACTGACCTTTTTGCAAGGTTTGTATTCGTTGCTGATTTTTCTATTGTTGTTGTTGTTATTTGTTGTGGAGTCGGTTCCCACTCATAGCGACCCTGTACAGGGTTTCTAAGGCTGTAAATCTTTACGGGAGCAGAAAGACTCATCTTTCTCCTGCAGAACAGCTGGTAGTTTCGAACTGCTGACCTTGTGGTTTGCAGCACAATTCGTAACCACTAAGCTACAGAGCTCCTTCTATAAAATATTAAAATTAATCATGTGTAAATAAAAGTTAAGATTATGATCAGGAGAATAAAAATACATTTTATGCATCATTTTATCACATAAAATGATTTTCAATATTTCAAATATTAAAATATCTTGCCTCTTCCTTGAGTGACATTTTAACCACAGCACATTTATTTTCCTGTAATTCTTTTTTGTTGTTGTTTTCTGTGAGAGTTTTGAAAACAATTACTCAAACGAAATGTTCTATCATGTGTTCTTAATTGCCATATGTCTTCTTATATAATTGCTCCTTAACTTTTAACTTTATAAATTAATCATTGGTCAGTTTAATTGAACTGTAAGTGACCAAGTGTCCCAATTTTCCCAAGACGAGTCTTGAGACGCAGTACTTCACCTTTAAAACTAGTAGAATCAGGGGAACCTAGGAAGGCTGATCACCCTAGTAGTATGTACATTCATGCATTTATTTACCTTCAGAGAAAGCGAGAGATCTGCATAGATGTATATGTACTTGTCTATGAATAAAGAGAGATAAGAAAGTTAGGATACACCATAACTAAAATGATTTATAAAATATATTTTTATTCCCTGATAAAAATCTTAACTTTATTTT